>NW_020954181.1:377464-571555 GCF_900497805.2 Vombatus ursinus
TGTGTGTGTGTGTGTGTGTGTGTGTGTGTGTGTGTGTGTGTGTGTGTGTTTATTCTAGGTTACCTGCTAACTTAGAGAACAAAAACTATTGTTTCTTTTATGTATTTATTTTTCTTCTGATCTAATACTTCATTGGAAGCTGGCAGTCTCTTGGTGTGATTTTTTTCTTCTCTCCAGCCTTCACATATGACATTCCCTCTGCTATTCCTTTTCTTCAACATCCTGAATTAATAGATAATGAAGCATGTGTCAAGATTAAATAAAATTACTTGGTAAACATAATAATTCTCATTGGATCTTTCAATGTTATCTTGATATACAATGTAAGATGTTGGTCTCTAACTAGTTTTTGCCATACTGTTTCCCAGTTTTCCCAGAAATTTTTGTGAAATAGTGAGTTCTTGTCTCAGAAGCTGGGTTCTTTGGGTTTATCAAACTTTAGATAACTGTGGTTATTTATTTACTACTTAGTCTTATGTACCTAATCTATTCCACTGCTACACCAATCTATTTCTTAGCCAGTACCAGATAGTTTTGATGATTACTTCTTTATTATAGTTTGAAATCTGGTGTGGCTAGGTCACCTTCCTTCTCATTTTTTTTCATTAATTCCCTTGATATTCTTGACCTTTTGTTCTTCCAGATGAATTTTGATAATAGTTTTTCTAGCTCTGTAAAATAAATATTTGATAGGTTGATTTGGTGTGGCACTAAAGGAGTAGATTAATTTAGGTGGAATTGTCATCTTTTTTTTATTGACTCCATCTATCCATGAGCAACTAATATTATTTCCAACTGTTTAGATCTGAATTTATATGTGTGAAAAGTTTTATAATTGTGTACCAATAGTTCCTGGATTTGTCTTGGCAGGTAGACTCCCAAATATTTTATGTTGTCCAGTTATTATAAATGAAATTTCTGTTTTTGTCTCTTGCTACTGGATTTTTTTGGGTAATATATAGAAATGTTGATGATTTATGTGGGTTTATTTTATATCCTGCAACTTTGCTGAAGTTAATTATTTCAACTAGTTTTTTAATTGATTCTCTAGGGTTCTCTAAGTATACCATCTTATCATCTGCAAAGAGTGGTAGTTTTTCTTTTCTCATTGCCTATTTTAATTCTTTTTCTTTTCTTACTGGTATAGCTAGCATTTCTAGTATAATATTGAATAATAGTGGTGATAATGGGTATTCTTGTTTCACACCTGATCTTATTGGGAAGACTTCAAGGTTATCCTTGAATGATTACTAATGGTTTTAGATAGTTTCTACTTATCATTTAAGGAAAGCTCCATTTATTCTCATGCTCTCTAATGTTTTTAGTAGGAATGGGTATTGTATTTTGTCAAAAGCTTTTTTGGCATCTGTTGAGATAATCATGATTTCTGTTAGTTTTGTTACTGATATGGTCAGTTATGCTGATAGTTTTCCTAATATTGAACCAGCCTTGTATTCCTGGTATAAAACCCACCTGGTCATAGTGTGTGGTCCTTGTGATATATTGATAGTATTTTGTTTAAATTTTTTTTCATCAATATTCATTGTGGAAATGGGTCTATAATTTTCTTTCTCTTTTTCTGCTCTTCCTGATATAGCTATCAGCATCATATTTGTGCTGTAAAAGGAATTTGGTAGGACTCCTCCTTTGCCTGTTTTTCCAAATAATTTATATTGTATTGAAATTAATTGTTCCTTAAATGTTTGATAGAATTCACTTGTGAATTCTGGTCCTGGATATTTTTTTCTGTTCATTAATGGCTTGTTCAGTTTCTTTTTCTAAGATGAGATTATTTAAGTATTCTATTTTCTCTTTTGTTAATCTTCATATTTATATTTTTGTAAATATTCATCCATTTCACTTAGATTGTCAAATTCATTAGCATACAATTGGCTAAAACAACTCATAATTATTGTGTTGATTTCCTCTTTATTTTTGGTGGGTTTATCTTTTTTATTTTAGATGCTGGTAATTTGGTTTTCTAATTTTTTTTAATCAAAATAACCAATGATTTATCTGTTCAATGGTTCCTTTCAATTTTATTAGTTCTCATTTGATTTTCAGGATTTCTAATTTGGTGTTTAAATCTCTCTTTCTGTAGCCCTTTATTAAATGTAATTTTTATTACATCATGATCTGAAAAGGATGTATTTAATATTTCTGTCTTTCTGCATTTGCTTTTTTGCCGTATACATGGTCAATTTTGTATAGGTTTCATGTATTGTTGAAAAAAAGATATATTCCTTTCCATTCCCATTGACTTTCCTCCAGAGGTCTGTCATATCTCACTTTCTAAAATTCTTTTCACCTCCTTAACTTCTCTCATTTTTTTTGTTAGATTTATCTAGTTCTGAATGCAGAAAGTTGAAGTTCCCTACTAGTATAGTTTTGCTCTCTATTTTCTCTTGTAACTAATTTAATTTCTCCTTTAGAAATTTGGATTCTATACCATTTGATATTACTTCATTATCTATCCTTTTAGCAAGATGTGATTTCCTTCCTTGTCTCTTTTAATTATATCTGTTTTTGCTTTTGCTTTGTCTAAGATCATGATTGTTACCTCTGCTTTTTTAACTTAAGCTGAAGCACAATATATTCTACTCCAGCCTTTTACCTTCATTATGTGTATGTCTCTGCTTTAAATGTGTTTCTTGCAAACAACAGGATTCTGATTTTCAATCCACTTTGCTATTTGTTTCCATTTTATGGGTGACTTCATCCCATTCACGTTCACAATTATGATTACTAACTCTATATTTCCCTTCGTTTTCCTCTTCCCATATTTATACCTCACTCTCTTCTCTCTCCGCCCCTCCCTCCCTCTCCTCCTCTCTGTCCCTCCTCACCAGTTTTTTCCTTCCACTGTTTGCCTCTTTCTGCCTTCCCTTCTATTATTACTGTCCTCCCTGCTTCCTTGTCCTCTGTCTACATCCCTTTAAAGTAAGATAAATTTCTGTACCCAAATGAATCTATGTGTTATTCCTTCATAGAGCCACGTCTGTTGAGAGTAAGGTTCAAGCAGTGCTCACCCTCCTCTCTTTCCCTCCACTCTAATAGGTCTTTCATGCCTCTTCATATGTGATAATTTACCCCAGTCTTTCTCTCCCTTCTCTCTTCTCCCAGTGCTATCCTCTTTCTCATCCCTTAATTTTTTAATATCATCCCGTCAAAGTTAGCATGTACCTGCCCTATCTGTCTATGTATACTGCTTCTAACGGCCCTAATAACAATATAGTTATTTGAGTTACAAATCTGATCTTCCCTTGTGAGGATATAAATAGTTTAACCTTATTAACAATTCGTTTTCCTTTTCATGTTTAACTTTTTATGCTTCTCTTGATTCTTATATTTGCAAATCATATTTGTATTCAGCTTTGATCTTTCATCAGGAATGTTTGAAAGTCCTTGATTTCGTTGAATGTCCATCCCCCCCCCCCCCGAAGGATTATGCTCAGTTTTGCTGCATAGTTGGTTTTTGGCTGTAATCCAAGATCCTTTGCCTTCCAGAATATCACATACCAAGCCCTCTCATCCTGCAATGTTGAAGCTGCTAAATCCTGTGTAATTCTGAATGTGGCTCCCTAATATTTGATCAGTTTCTTCCTGGCTGCTTGCAGTATTTTCTTCGTGATCTGACAATTCAGGAATTTGGCTATAATATTCCTGAGAGTTTTCATTTTGGGTTCTCTTTCAGGAGGTCATTGATAGATTCTTTCAGTTACCATTTTGCCCCCTGCTTCTAGGATATCGAGGCAGTTTTCCTTTATAATTTTTTTGGAAGATGCTATCCATGCTTTTTTTTTTTATCATGGCTTTCAGGTAGCCCAGTAATTCTTAAATTAAATTATCTCTGACTGATCTGTTTTCCAGGTCATTTTTTCCAGTGAGATAGTTCACATTTTCATCTGTTTTTTCATTATTTTGATTTTGTTGATTGTAGTTTCTTTTTTTGTTTGTTTGCTTGTTTTTGGCCAGGCAATGGAATTAAGTGACTTACCCAAGGTCATCCAGCTAGTAAGTGTCAAATGTCTGACGCCAGATTTGAACTCAGATCCTCAGATTTGCACTTCTCTTATTATTAGTGATTTAGAACATTTTTTCTTTCAGATTTCTTCTGAAAACTGCTTAATTCATATCTTACGACCATTTATCAAATGGATACTCCCAGATTTTAGGCATTTTTATTTTTACTTCTTTAGATTTAGAAGTTCTTTTTCGTTTTGAAGGGTAAAGAATAGGGGCTGGATAGAGGCAGCTAGGTGGTACAGTAGATAGAGCCCCAACATTGGAATCAGGAGGATCTGAGTTCAAATTCAGCCTCAGACACTTGATAATTACTAGCTGTGTGACCCTGGGCAAGTCAGTTAACCCCGATTGCCTCAAAAAAAAAAAAAAAAGAATGGGGACTGGACCTATGATTTCACTGGTATGGTGAACTCTTGGGTGAGGAATCTAGTAAACTACTCAGAATGTTGCCTTGACCACAGAGAGGTTAAGTGACTTAGCTAGGGTCACATAGCCATTATGTCTTAGAAATAGGACTTGAACCCAGGTCTTCCTGATTTCAAGAAAAACTCTGTCCATAATGCTGTGCTGCATCTTTGAATGAATTATAAGGAAGATATCCTTCAGTGAAATTGGGAAATGAGAATAGATGCTGTACTTTCCTTTAATTCATTGTGCTTTTGAATGAAATCCATGAATACCCAAAGATATTGTTTTCTTGTTGGTTTATTGCATGTAAAATTAACAGATACTTTTTCTCAACAGTAATAACGTAATTGTCATAATTTTTTTTTCTTAAAATCTTAGGTGATTTAAATCGTATTAAGTGTTTAGGATTTAGAGTTCATGTTTGTTCTTTCATTGATGTTAAAAAAAAATTTACTGTTGTTAAAGACTTTGAAATTTCTAGATATGTTTCCTGATATTTTGAAGTAACTATTTACTGAAACTCATTTGAGAGTTTAAGAAGTTACAGTTGCAAAACTGCTGATACTATAACCAGATTTAGATCAGCTATTTATTTATTTATTTTTGATGAGTCTATTGGGGTTAAGTGACTTGCCCTGGGTCACACAGCTACAGAGTGTCAAGTTTGTGAGCCTGGTTTTAAACTCAGGTCCTTCAGCTGCAGGATTGGTGCTCTATCCACTGTGCCACCTTGCTGCCACTAGACCAGCTATTCTTACACTGGAGTTTATACACTCCCAAAAGATCTATGGATAGATTTTAGGGGAGTCTTACATTTCTTTTCAGTATAATTCATTTCTTTTGTAATATTATGCACTTTATTTTATGTATAAAAATGTTATTCTGAAAGGAAATATGGGTTCCAACAAACTGCCAAAGGAGTCTTTGGCATTAAAAAAAAAAAAGAAAAATAGGAAAAGATTGTTGATCAGTTTAGATCTTTTTTAAAGCCATTGGATTCATTGCAGTGATGTTGCTTTAGAAATGTGTTTGGATTGGTTGAGGAAACATGGTCACATCCTGTAGTTTATTAACTGCAGGCCATTTCAGGACCAAGGGATTTGAGGTGGGGATCAAGCTAGGAGGAAGCATTCCAGCCAAATTCTTGAGCAAGAATTTCTTCAGGAGTGAGGAGAGTGTCTTGGACTCAATCTCTTTCCTATCTAATCCCTTTCCCAGAGGAAGTCCTTGTAAGTTTTAAGGGTTCAGAAGATTTTGGATTAAGGGCATCTTCTCCAGTATTGCCTCAGTTAAGTAGCAACAGTATCTTCAAGACAGGAGCTCAGCAAAACAAGTGCACCATGTATAAGGGGAAATTAGTGAGTTCTACACAAAATGAGGGAAAAGAATTCCTGGCAACTAGGAGCTACCGTTTTGCTGCACATGTCTCTAAGTTTGAGTTCACTTTTCCCGACGCTCTGTTCTGGTATGAAAGTGTATCACAGACTTTTCAGGGGAGAAGAATGGTTTAGTATCAGTACTTCTTACTATGTCAATTTAGTAGTTACTCCTTTATAAAAACTTATTAAATTTGCCTGATTAATTGCTGTTAACTGATAATCATGTGGAGATGGCTGATGAACTATAATGTATACATACATACATAAGTATATATATGTATATATAAAACCTTAGAAGCACATCTCTCAACCCTTCAGTGGTGCCCCTAAAAGACAATTTGCAAGTGTTTATGTTAGGAATAGGATCCTTAGTGTTTACCAAAGGGCTATATATTGAGTTCAAAGGCATCGAACATGGTAGCTACACTCTAGGTTCTGGGATTACAAAAAACAAAACAAAATAAACAACAAAACCAAACTGTCAAAAATCCTAACAGTCTGTTAAGGAATAATTAGACATGTAAACATAAATATGATAGGAGATATAGTGCTAAGCACAAACTGCTGTGAGAGGAAGGGAGAAAACAAAGATTGCTTTTCCTTCAGGGCATTATAACAGAAGACTTCAGGTAGTAGATAATACCCATAGGAAGGCTTTTAGGATGAGAAGAATTTTTGCATTTTTATAAGTTACTAAAATGTAACTAAATATCACTCATTTTAACCAAGTTAGTTTTATTGTAATCCTTATTTTAAGGAGGAACACTTCTTCCCAGACTGCTTTCAGAAGAATGTAAAAAGCCATTTGGTCCCATTGGATATCAGTTTTTTAGAGTTACAGATAAAGGACCTGGGGTATAGGGTGAATATTTTTTTGGTACTGGTTACTTCGGTTATGGCGAATTGGAATTTGTAAAGGCTGCAAACAGGGTTGAGTTTGCTATCAGTGCACTTTGTCTTTCCTGCTTGTTTAAACCATTATTTTTATTATTTGTTGCTGTTGTGTTTTCTTTATACATTTTACATGACTTATGTTAGAAAGTAAGAATGAGTATTTTAGATTTATATGTTGTTTTAGTATCAAATCATTTATGCATTTGGCTAACACATAAGTGATTGATGTTTTCAGGTTCTACTTAGTTTTAATTGTAGCTGAGAAAGGAAATGATCATGTTAAAAGGAGAAAGTAGTAAGTTTAGTATAGGATTTAAACCTGGAAAAGACTGGAATCAGTCATCAAAAGAAAGGTCAAATAGAAAATCAGAAATATACTTAGGCATTAACTGGAAACAAATTAATATTTTTTTGTGCTGTCATGGGCAGAGAATAGTTGTGGTGGTGGTGGTGGTGGTGGTGGTGGTGGTGGTGATGATGATGATGATGATAGCGATAGCTAGTATCTATGCCAGACACTGTGCTAAATGATTTACAAATAATATCTCATTTGATCCTTACAACAACTCTGGGAGGTAGGTGCTGTTATTATTCTTTGAATACAGTTGAAGGAAACTGAGTCAAACAGAGATTAAGTGACTTGCTGTTAAGGTCATACAGCTAGTAAGGTTGGTTTGAGTTCTTAAAGAATAAGCCAACTTGGGTTCTTAAATTAGTGGAGTAGCTCATAGTCCTCTCTTTTTAGCCAGGCTTTTCTTTTAGTTGTTAAAATGTTTTATCTATAAACCTAAGGCAAATAAATATTCAAAAAGTGGGTTTTTGTTTTTGTCTGTATTTGGTTTTTGCTGCTGAGGTTCATAGATTTAAAGCTGAAATGAACCTTTAGAGGTTCCCTCATCAAGTCTAGCCATCAGACCTTTGGACTCCAAATCTACACAGATTTTCAAATGTTCTTGGCTTATCTAAAATAGTTACAATCATAGTTTTAGCCTTATAGTCATATTTTACATATGCTTAGTCAAAATAATTTAGATGTAATATATTTAAGTATCCAAATGTGTAATAAGTATCTTTTTATGTTACAGGATGAGCCCAGCTATCGATGGACAAGGGATGATCATCCCATAAGTAGACAGCCTGACTATAGGTAAAAAAATGAGAATAACTTCTATTAATGTAACTTCTTTCTCACCTGTTAGGTGTGTTTTATCAAGTTTCATTTTTGGTGATTAGCATCTGAATATAAATTTCAGATAGATATCTAAAATGTCTTTATTGGGGTAGTGATATTTTTTCATGCAACCAGGATTTATTATATTCTTTTTACAGACATATTTGTATACTAGTGGCAGTAGCACTGTGCAGTACATTCATGAATGTTTTCCATCACATAATGTATTTGAATAAATACATTTACTTTTTTTGTATAATCTTTATAAGAAGCTTCAAAGAAGTAGCTGATGGTCTTTTCTCTAATTGTTCATGAACAGGAACTTCTAATCATACTGTCTTCATTTGTGGTATTAAACAGAAAAAAAAATCCAAGGAATTATTTAGGTCATAGTAAAATTTTTTCATATTTTTAATCCTCTGATATGTATGTGACCTTGGAGCAAGTAGTAATGCATACCTCAGTAGACCTCAGTATCATCAGTGTACTAAGACTAAGATTTTAAATGCTTAGTTATTTAGAAAACACATTCAGAGTGAATCATTCTCCATCAGTCAGATCACTTGAAATTTTTAGAGAGAGAGAGTTGTGTTTATGATAGACATAAAGCTTGGGATATAGTATGCACTTAATTGATTGATTATTTGGTATGGGAGGTATAGTGAATAGAGTTCCAATTCTGTAGCCATAAAGACCAGGCCTAAAATCCTGTCTCTGACACATCTATGGCCCATGGAAGTTCAAAAAGTGGATTTTGGTTTTCCTCTGCAGATAATTTTAGTTTTAACCAGACGTTCATAGACTTAGAGCTAAAAGGGACATAAGATGTCATCTGATCCAATGTCCAGGCTCTTTGACTCCAAATCTAGTACAGGTTTTCAAATATGCTTGGGTTATCTAAAATAATTCCAGTCAGTCTTAGTTTACTCATAGTCATATTTTACCTTTGTTTAATCAAAATCATTTAAATGATATATGCCATCTGTGTGACTTTGGACAAGTCACTTAAATTGATCACTAGGTAACACTCTAAAACTAAAAGTTGCAAAGAAGATGCTGACCTGTATTGTTATAGGGAGTTTACTGAGGAGTTCCTACACTAATGAAACCACAGGTCCAGTCTGTATTTATATCATATCTTACGTGTGTATATGTATGCATGTATGTATAGACACATGTGGCTATATGTATATGTGTATATACATGATGAAGTCTAAGAAGATGTGTAATATTTTGTTGTTGTTGTTTTTAATGGGAAAGGAACATTTTTCTTTCCAAGTACAATAAACATATTATAACCTTTCCTAAATTTGTAATAACATTCATTCTTTTAGCATGCCTCCTGTTTGTAGACCATCAAACGAGATACTGGGTTTTCAGAGTCTATCTACCATCCCATATTCTACAAATGAGTGAAATGAAGCCCCAAGATATTGAATAACTTGCTTTAGGTTAGTAAGTATCTGTGGGGAAAAAAATCACCCCAGATGACCAAAAAGGGAAATTGAGGCAGAGCTCCAAGCCAAAACACTTTATTAAAGGGACCTGACTCACTTCAGCAAAGCAGACCCCAGACCTTCTTCTCTATCTGAGGTGCCCCCTCCTTCCAGGGCCCTTATTATTGTAAAGTTAGATATTTAGACATTCAAGAGGGGCCATATCAGATACAGAATAATTCCATTGGATGCGTAGGTTAAAATAAGCAATGGAATATATCAGCAGCTTCATGAGTTGGGCAGGGCAGGAAATATTTCCCCTGACCAGGTAGTTAGAAGATGGATGGGCTACTTCTAAGGTAGGGCAATAGGACACATGTCTCAAGAACATTTTTGGGGGAGCTAGAGGACTTTCTGCACCATTGCAAAACTTGTACTTGATTGAGTTGTGGAATTTGAGCGAAACAGGATGAAGATGTCTATGTTAGGGTTCCTGCAGTCTTGTGGTTGTGCAAGTAAGTTCTGTAGCTGGTAAACAAGTATTAACCATTGTAATTAAAGCTGGGGGCCTATTATAGGACCTTCCTATCACAATCTATATTCTCATGCAACTTGTACAAAATATAGATTAAGAATAATTAGATGACTGACTAAGTATGTATTACTAGGTGAATATAGTAAAATAATTTTTTACCCCTTATGAAATAATAATGAACACACTTATACTAATTAGAGTTTGAGTAGGAGTCCTCAAGGAATCAACTTTCTCATAGCAAAAGAAAGATTTAAACCTATGTCATTAACTCCAAAATCAGTGTTTTTTGCCTCTTTAGCTAATTGTCTTTGCTTTCAGACAATATCAGTAAATATTTATTAAACACCTACTGGCGGAAGCTAGGCCTGAAGTCAGGAAGACGACGCATATTCCTGAGTTCAAATGTGACCGCAGACACTTACTAGGTGTGTGACCCTGGGCAAATCACTTAATCCTTATTTGCCTCAGTTTTCTCATTTGTAAAATGAACTGGAGAAGGAAATAGCAAACCACTCCAGTATCTTTTCCAAGAAAACCCCAGAGGGGTGATAAAGAGTCAGGCATGACTGGAAAATGATCAAGGTGCCTGTTAAGGGCCAGGCATTGTGCTAAATGCTGGTGATACAAAAGAAAGGCAAAAGACAGTCTGGTAGCTTAAAGTCTGATGAGGGAGACATCATTTAAACAAATATATACAAAACAAGCTTATACAGGATAAGTATAGATTATGGTCTGTAGTGGGGTATAAGACACACGAAAAGAGAGCTTCATGAGGTTTAAAAGCAATAGGCTTTACAGTGGAGGTAACAGATTTGGTTTTTAGATGGATAGGAATTTAGCCAGTAAAGAAAGAAAACTATATTTAAGACATAGGAAAAAGTGTGAACAGAGGAACATACTGGAAAAAACAGAAATTACTGACGGTAGGGGAGAATGAAAGAAAGTAAAGTCAATTTATTTGGAGGATAGAGTACATGAAAAGGATTAATATGATATAGAAATGCAGAGTAGTATGATAGAGGGACTTGAATGCCAGGAAAAGGACTTTAAATTTTACTTGGCAGGTAGTAGAGAGTACAGATTGCATATTGGAATTTCTTCTGATTTTGCATGAGAGTGATAAATAGGTAGAATAAAGATAAATTAAACATAAATACTTTCTTATTTTTTGTGAAACTCTAAATGGGCATATACACTTATAAAGAATTTTAACCATTAAACCTAATCTTTACAGTTGTATTCTTATTATTTAAAATATGAATTGACAGCATTACCAAGTGGTCAGATAAATTTCAAAAGTTAGCTTCTTTATTTTTCATTGTTATTCATTTTTATACTTTCAAATTTTGGGTTCATTTTTAAAAGTTAATATTTCACTTAGTTTTAGATTTAGAAAAAATACCTGGTTTTTTTTTCTTTAATGATTCCATATTTAAAAATAAGACATTTAAGAAAATGATGAAAATATAGCTAAGTGTATATTGCTTAAATCATTCAGGCTTTCCTCAGTGGCAGACTCTTAGGATTGTAATACACTTTATAGATTTTATTATCGCTGTTCTGGCAACCTCATTGTTTTATAGCTCACACCCATTCATACACTTAGCTCTCAAGAAAAGACGTCAGTTTTCATAAATTATATCTAATTTTCTGTCTGTATGATACAGACATGTTATGCTGAAACAGCATCTTCAATTGATTACTAAGTAGACTGGCAAGTTTACTTTGGAATCCCTGTTAAGATAGTTTTAGTGTGGGCTATTGGCTTATGTGTGTAAATAATTTCATAAAAAGAATGTCATAATATTATTCATTAAAATGAGATTCTATTTATATTAAAAAAGTATTTTTGTAACTGTTTTGAATTGGGTCTAAAAATGCAACCACCACTTAAAAATTCTTCCTCTTTAGATTCTATTATATTTTTAATGCTTCCATTTTATCTTCCACAGTCATTTCCATCTCTTACCTGGTCAGTAACTCTTCAACTCTCTAATCATGAAAAATGTTTTCTTCCTTGATCCTCTGACTTGTTCATGATGTGACCTTTTATATCTAGATCAGTTATCCATTTAGAGCTTATTGTAGCGTATATATGCACATACACAGTTTGTTGAACATTTATGTTTTTTAAAATCTAAAGTAATTTTTAAAAATAATTTATTTTTAGTTTTCAGCATTCACTTCCATAAGATTTTGAGTTTTAAATTTTCTCTCCCTCTTTTTCCTCCTCGCCTTCCCCTGATGGCATGCAGTCTGATATGGGTTCTACTTATACATCATATTAAGCATATTTTCCCATTAGTAATGATGTAAAGAACAATTAGAACTAATGGGAAGAACCATGAGAATGAAGCAATGAAACAAAACAACACAGGAAAAGGACAGTAAATAGTATACTTCGTTTGCTTTCAGCCTTCATAGTTCTTTCTCTGGGTGTGGATAGCATTTTCCATCTTGAGACTTTTGGAGTTGTCTTAGATCTTTGCATTGTGAAGAAGACAAGTCTTATCAAAATCAGTCATCGCACCGTGTGGCTGTTACTATGTACCGTATTCTCCTGATTCTGCTCATTTTACTCAGCATCAGTTCATGTAAGTCTTTCCAGGTTTTTCTGAAGTCTGCCTGCTCATCATTTCTTATAGCACAATAGTGTTCCATTAAATTCATATACCATAACTTGTTCAGCCATTCCCCAATTGATGGGCATCCCCTCAATTTCCAGTTATTTGCTACTACAAAAAGAACTGCTATAAATATTTTTGTACATGTGGATGCTTTTCCCATTTTTATGATCTTTTTGGGACACAGCCCTAGAAGTGCTATTGCTGGGTCAAAGGGTATGCACATTTTTATAGCCCTTTGGGCATAGTTCCAAATTGCTCTCCAGAATGATTGGATCATTTCACAACTCCACCCACAGTGCATTAGAGTTCCAGTTTTCCCACATCTTCTCCAACATTTATCATTTTCCTGTCTTGAATACCTAACCTATTCCATTGATCTACCACTCTGTTTTTTAGCTAGTACTAAGTAGTTTTGATGATTGCTACTTTATAGTACAATTTAAGATCTGGTACAGCTAGGACAACCTTCCTTTGCATTTATTTTGATTAGTTCCCTTGATATTCTGGACCTTTTGTTCCAGATGAATTTTGTTATTATTTTTTCTAGCTGTATAAAATAATTTTTTGGTAGTTTGATTGGTAAATTAATTTACGTAGAAGTGTCATTTTTATTGTATTAGCTTGGCCTACCCATGAGCAATTGATATTATTTAGATATGACTTTATTTGTGTGAACAGTGTTTTATAATTGTGTTCATATAGTTCTTGGTTTTGTTTTGGCAGTTAGACTCCCAAGTAGTTTCTAATGTCTACAGTAATTTTGAATGGAATTTCTCTTTTTATCTGTTGCTGTTGGGCTTTGTTAGTGGTGGATCAATGGAATAGGTTAGTAATATATAGAAATGCCAATGATTTGTGTGGGTTTATTTTATATCCTTCAACTTTGTTAAATGTTTTTATTATTTCAAGTAATTTCTTAATTGATTCTCTAGGATTCTCTAGGTCTACCATCATATCATCTGCAAAGAGTGATAGCTTTGTTTCTTCTTTGCCTGTTCTAATTCCTTCAATTTCTTTTTCTTTTCTGATTATTACAGCTAACATTTCTAGCACAGTATTGAATATAACAGTGGTGATAATGGATATCCTTGTTTCACCCCGATCATATTGGAAATGCTTCTAGCTTATCCCCTTTACATATAATGCTTGCTGATGGTTTTTGATAGATGCTGTCTTTCATTTTAAGGAAGACTCCATTTATTCCTGTGCTCTCTATTGTTTTCAGTAGGAATGAGTGTTGTATTTTGTAAAATGCTTTTTCTGCCTCTATTGAGATAATCATGATTTTCTGTTAATTTTGTTGTTGATATGATCAATTATGCTGGTAGCTTTCCTAATGTTGAACCAGCCCTGCAGTCCTGGTATAAATCCTACCTTGTCATAGTGTATGACCCTTGAGATAAGTTGTAATCTCTTTGCTAGTATTTTATTTAAAATTTTTGCATTTATATTCATTAAGGACATTAGTCTATAATTTTCTTTCTCAGTTTTGGCTCTTCCCAGTTTAGGTATCAGCACCATATTTGTGTCATAAAAGAATTTGGTAGGACTCCTTCTTCACCTGTTTTCCCAAATAGTTTATATAGCAGTAGAATTGTTATTTAAATGTTTTATAGAATTCATTTGTAAATCCATCTGGCCCTGGAGATTTTTCTTAGGGAGTTTATTGATGGCTTATTCAATTTCTTTTTCTGAAATAGGATTGTTTAAGTATTTTACTTCCTCTTCTGTTAATCTACGCAATTTATATTTTTAAAATATCCATTTCACTAAGATTGTCAAATTTAATGGAATACAGTTGCACAAAATATTTCCTAATTATTGTTTTGATTTCCTCTTCATTGGTGGTAAATGAACTATTTTCATTTTTAATGCTGATAATTTGGTTTTTTCTTTTTAATCAAATTAACCAAAAGTTTATCTATTTTATTGTGGGTTTTTTTCCCCATAAAACCAGCTCTTAGTTTTATTTATTAGTTCAATAGTTTTCTTAATTTCAGTTTTATTATTCTCTCTTTTGGTTTTCATAATTTCTAATTTGATATTTAATTGAGGATTTTTAATTTGTTTTTCTAAGCTTTTTTAGTTGCATGCCCAATTCATTGATCTCTTCTTTCTCTATTTTCTTCATGTAAGCATTTAGAGATATAAAGCTTTCCCTAAGGACAGCTTTCGCTGCAACCCATAAGTTTTGCTATGTTGTGTCATTATTGTCATTCTCTTGGATGAAGTTATTGATTGTTTTTATGATTTGTTGTTTGACCCACTCATTCTTTAGGATTTGATTATTTAGTTTCCAGTTAATCTTTAGTCTCTCTTTCCATGGACCTTCATTACATGTAATTTTTATTGCATCATGATCTGAAAAGGATGTATTTAATATTTCTACCTTTCTGCTTTGTATTGTGAGATTTTTATGTCCTATGCCCATGGTCAATTTTTGTGTATGTGCCATGTACCACCAAGAAAAAGGTATATTCCTTTCTGTCCCCATTCAGTTTTCTCCAAAGGTCAACCACATTTAACTTTTCTAAAATTCTATTCATCTCTTTAACTTCTTTCTTGTTTATTTTGTAGTTATATTTATCTAGTCCAGAGAGGGGGAGGTTTTTGTCTCCCACTAGTATAGTTTTGCTGTCTGTTTCTTCCTGTATCTTCCTGAACTTCTTATCTGAGAATTTGGATGCTATACCACTTGGTGCATATATGTTTAGTAATGATATTACTTCATTGTCTGTGGTGCCGTTTAGCAGGATGTAGTTTTCCTTCCTCATCTCTTTTAATTAGATCTATTTTTGCTTTGTCTGACATCAGGATTGCTACCCCTGCTTTTTTTACTTTAGCTAAAGCATAATATATTCTGCTGCAGCCCTTTATCTTTATTCTATATATATCTTTCTGCTTCAGATGTGTTTGGTTTTTTTTGGGGGGGGGGTGCTAGGCAATGGGGTTAAGTGACTTGCCCAGGGTCACACAGCTAGTAATTATCAAGTGACTGAGCCCAGATTTGAACTCAAGTCCTCCTGACTCCAGGGCCAGTACTTTATCCACTGAGGCACCTAGCTGCCCCTGGATGTGTTTCTTGTAAACAACATATTGTAGGATTGTGGTTCTTAATCCATTCTGCTATCCACTTCTGTTTTAAAGGGATTTTTAATTCCATTAACATTCACAGTTATGACTGCTATCTGTGTCTTCCTCTCCATCCTATTCCCTCCCCCCACCCCCCAGTTTATGCTTTTCTCTCTCCTTTCTCCCTTTTTCTCCTCACTAGAGTTTTGCTTTTAATCATGGCCTGCCTCAATCTGCCCTCCTTCTATTAGCCCCGTCCCTATTCTTCCCCTTTTCTCTTTCTACTTCCTCCCTCCCTTCTATTCACTTCCTTCCTTTTCTTTTCCCTTTCCCTTCCTACTTCGTATAGGGTAAGTTAGATTTCTATACCTGATTATCTTATTCCGTCTTTGAACCAAATCGGATGAGAGTAAGGTTCAGACAGTGCTCATCTCCCTCCCTTCTTTCCCTCTACTCTGTTAGGTTTTTATTCCTTTTCATGTGAAGTAATTTACCTTTGTCTGCCTCCTCCTTTTCTCTTCTGCTAGTACACTCCCTTTTCACCACTTAATTAGATTTTTTTACCCTCGCATCAAAGTTAGCTTATACCTATGCCTTCTAAGTATACCCCTTTTAAATGTAATAATAACATTACAGTTCTCAAGAGTTACATGTGTTATCTTCCCTTGTAGGGATGTAAACAGTTTGCCCTTATTAATATCATGTTGTTGTTTTTTCTTTTTATGCCTCTCTTGAGTCTTGTATTTGAAGGTCAAATTTTCTGTTGAGCTCTGGTCTTTTCATCAGTTACTTTTGGAAGTCCCCTATTTCGTTGAATGACCATCTCCTCCCCTGAAAGATTATGCTCAGTTTCACTGGGTAGTTGATCCTTGGTTGTAATCCAGGCTCCTTTGCCTTATGGAATATTGTGTTTCTCACCCTCTGATCTTTTAATGTAGAAGCTGCAAGGTCCTGAGTAATCCTGACTGTTTAAATTGTTCCTTTCTGGCTGCTTGCAATATTTTCTCTTTGATCTGGTAATTTTGGAATTTGGCTTCAATATTCCTTGGCGTTTTCAATTTGGGATCTTTTTCAAGAGGTGATTGGTAGATTCTTTTGATGACTAATTTACCCTTTGGTTCTAGGACCTCAGGACAGTTTTCTTTGATGATTTCCTGAAGTATGTTGTCCAGGCTCTTTTTTCATCATTGTTTTCAGGTAGACCAGTGATTTTTAAATTGTCTCTCCTGCATCTATTTTCCAAGTCAGTTGTTTTACCAATGAAGTATTTTACATTTTCTTCTATTTTTTCATTCTTTTGTTTCTGTTTGACTGCTTCTTGCTCTCTCATAGAGTCATTAGCTTTCACTTGCCCCATTCTAATTTTTAAGGAGTTGTTTTCTTCTATTAGATTTTGTGCCTTCTTTTCCATTTGGCCCATTTTACGTTTTAAGGAGTTCTTTTCTTCAGTGAGTTTTTGTGCCTCCTTTTTTATTTGGTCATTTCTATTTTTTAAGGACTTGTTTTCTACAGTTAATTTTTGTACTTCCTTTTCCAAACTATTGACTCTCTCTTGCATACCTCTCATTTCTTTTCCCAATTTTTCTTTTACCTCTTTTATTTGACTTTTAAAATCCTTCTTGAATCTTCCAAGAAGGCTTTTTGGGCTTGAGACCGCCCCTTTGAAGTTTCGGATGTGGGTGTAGCGACAGTGTGGGTGTAGCGACAGTGTCATCCTCTTCTGAATTTGTGTCTTGATCTTCCCTTTCCCCATAATAAGAATCTGTGTTCAATGTCCGTTTCTGCTTTTTGTGCATGGTGTTTGCCTATTTTCTGACTTAAAAAAAAAAAGTTGAGCTCTCCTGCTGGAGCATAGCGGGGAGCTTACCCACTCTTCTTTTCCTGCTCACCTGGGCCTTGCACAGGGATGTTTCTCTGTGGTGGATGTGTATCAGCCTCGAGTTTTGCCTCTTGGCGATGTGTTTCCCAGAGTTGAGTTGATGAACCAGGTGATTTGGCTGCTGGAGAGTGCCGTCACCAGTGATTGTTTTCCTGAGTTGGTGTCTACTGGTTCCCCTGCCAGCATTGAGGTTCTTGGGGGGTCCTGGTGTTGGCAATTGCTCCACCTACCTGGGTCTCAGGATCTCGTATGCCTGCTATGCTGAGGTGGAGCTTGCTGAGGTGGTCCCTTAGACTCCTCCAGTCCGTTACTGTTTCCCCTTCCCCAGAGTAAGTAGTACCTTTCCCATTAATCCCCCAAGTTTCCTGGGCTACCAGACTGCAATGCACTGTTTTTTTTTGCTAGGTCAGGGTTTTTCCTGGGTTGATATTTTCAGGGCTTTCAGCGGGTAATAAGGGAGGGTAAAAGCAACTTACTTCTTACTCCGTCTTGGTTCCCAGAAGCTGAAAAAGTAGTTTTTTTTTTACATTGTAAAGTTCAAAACTATCTCCCTCCCAGCATTTGACACATAGTGTACATATATATATATATATATATATATATATATATATATATATACTTATGTATACATACATACTATGTATACTTCCATGTATCAGTTGTTTCTCTGGAAGTGGATAGCATCTTCCTTCATAGGTCTTTTATGGTTGATTTGACTGTTTATAGTACTTTGAATAACTTGGTTGTTCACAGTTATTCCTTGAACAATATTGTTGTTATTGTATACAATGTTCTCTTAGTTCTACTCACTTCACTTCTCATTATTTCATGCAAGTCTTTCCATGCTCATCATGCATTCATTTATCTATCTATCCATCCACCATCTTTTTAGTGGTATGTTATTTTATTTTATTTTTTTCCAATTACATTTAAAGATAATTTTAAGCGTTCATTTTTCTTTTAATAAGATTTTGAGTTCCAAATTTTTCTCCCTCTCACCTCCACAAGATGGCAAGGAATTTGATATAGATTATATATGTTCAGTCTTGTAAAACATGTCCATATTAGTCATGTAGTGAACAAAGAAACAGAACAAAAGGAAAACAAAACAAAAACAAAAAAGTGAAAGTAGTATGCTTCGATCTGTGTTCATACTCCATAGTTCTTTCTGTGGATGTAGATAGCGTTTTCCATCATGAGTCTTTCGGAATTGTATTGCTGAGAATAACTAAGTCTTTCAATAATTGATCATCACACAATGTTGTTCTTACTGTATACAATGTTCTCCTGGTTTTGTTCACTTCACTATGCTTTAATTCATGTTGATCTTTCCAGGTTTTTCTGAAATCCACCTGCTTATCATTTCTTACAGCACAGTAGTATTGTTACATCATGTACTGTAACTTGTTTAGCCATTCCCCAATTGATGGGTATCCCCTCATTTTCTAATTCTTTGCCATCATAAAAAGAGCTGCTATAAATATTTTTGTATATGACACAACCTTCAGAGGTAGATGCTATTATTATTATCTCCATTTTCCAGATGAGGAAATGGAGGTATATCGTGCTTAAGTGACTTGCCTTCTGGGCCACAAACTCAATCCGTTGAGCCACCTGCCCACCTCTCTAGAGTCTTAGTTCAGAGTGTCAGGGACCTCAGACCTCATGAGCTTAGACTGTCATTGTCTGAGCACTATCACTGGTGCCTACACCAATTTCTCAGTGCTTCCAAAGTCTCTGCCCCAGGACTTTGCTAAGGGACTCCTTTCTTCTTGCTGCCTTCTGACAAAGATCCTTACAGGCTACACAACTCCCCGGCTTGACCTGACTTTGGTCTGGATGAAATTCCAGTCTACGTTGTTTCTGGTTTTGCTGGCAGACCCCATTGCTATTGGTCTTGGTCTTTTGACTGACTTCTTGTACAATTAAATCCAAGTTGGATATCTTGATCATTTTAGTCTGGGAGCCATGATGGTTGAATAGTGGGAAACAATGCAGCTGAGGTCTCTTCCACAAAACTCTTCTAAACAGATCTAGAAAATATAACAGACAATCCTGATGGTAAAATTCAGAAAAAGTTACCGTGATTCCTTTTTCTGGCTCATCCTGACATAGGGAGTCAGATAGGTCTGTGGACATCAGGTATGGGGGTAAGAATAGGAGGCATATGTGGGGCATCTAGGTGGTGCAGTGGATAGAGCACCGGCCCTGAAGTCAGGAGGACCTAAGTTCAGATCTGGCCTCAGACCAAACACTTGACACTTACTAGCTGTGTGACCCTGGGCAAGTCACTTAACCTCAATTGCCTAACCAAAAAAAAAAATAGGTAGCATGTGGAGAATTCCAGTACCCTCAGAGAGTCTGTACATCTACCCAGTTCTGCATCACCAATGGGCTAAGAAAGGGATCTCTGTTTGGGGCAGGGGGAAGGGAGAAGGATAGTAGGGTGGTGGTTGTGGAGGGGTTGGATTGTTCCTGGTTAGTGAGGCCCTGGGTCGTATTCATTATGAAGGAAATTCAGAAGCAAGCAGCAGTGGTTTGACTTACATCCATGAACAGAACAAGATCTCCGTTCCATCATCTATCCCAGCTTGTAGAGGAATAACTGGTGCAGAAATCCCTGACAAAAGGGGAGCCTCAGTTCTATTACTCAAAATCAGCAGAGCTCCAGCTGAATGATAAGGGCTGAGTCCAACAGTATTTCTTGTTGCTGTGACTAAGACATATGTCAGGATCTTGTAAAACTCAGACCAGGATGGCAATGATCATTTTGCCCTGGTTTAAACACTTTGAGATCACTGAAAGGTTTGTGATATTTAAAAAGTTAAAGATATATAATTTCTGGGTAATTCAGTCATTTTATTAATGATGCCAGCATGTTTATTAATAAAAGAATAGTCATTTGGCTGTCTCTCTTAGACCAAAGACCTCTCATGGTGGTGGGCTCTCACAATGTATATGCCCTTGGAAGAATGGGTGTTCCTAAGGGTGGCAATCAACTCTTAATTGATTAACAATCAATGAGAGAATGAATATTACAATGAGAGGATGAGCTGTATTGTAGTGAGGGTCTTGCGATGTGTGATTTGGATCACCCAAGTCTTGGTCAAGAGATTTATCAGTTTCCATATTACCTGTCTGGTAAAAGGGAGAATCAGTATTTTCCTGCACCTGTCTGAGTAAACACAATGAGCAGGAATCTTCCCATTAGCCCAAACGTAGAATATCTTTTACTGTCTGGTTAGATCTGGGGCTGGCTAAATCTTTGAGAAAGATTTCCCACACTGGTTGATTTCTGGGTGAGAAAGTAGAAAAGGGGAAAAACCTTGATTCTGATTCAATGATTAGTTATTAATATAAGAGATTAATAATCATTTCCCCCAGGTTGCAGATTTGTAGCCTCTCCCTGAGATCCTAGAATAATATAATACTCAATAACCTAAGGAGTAACTGGGTCATCCCAGACCTTTGCTCTAGAAGTGCTAAAGAGCCCAGCCTTAACAGTTCTGAAGTAATTGGCTGGAAAAATGGGTAACAAAGAATCTCAGCATAATGAACTATTACGGTGGTAGGTTTGATCAAGATACAAATACAGAAGAGAATGACTTCAAAACATCCATAAACGGTCTCAGAGGAAAACGCAGCTAAAGCACAAATTCAACTAGAATTCCTGGAAGGGATGAAGCATGAAGCAAAAGTTTAAAAAATGTTTTTGTAGTTCATTCAGTCTTGGCATAAACCTCAGGGTTTTAGTTATGTGGGAGCTATGCAGTCTGCCTCTTTCTCAGGCAGCCGTATTGGCTAGATAAGAGGGAATGAGCAGAAAAAAAAAAATAATAATATGGTGTGATATGAACTGAGCTTGTTAGCTTTCTGTAGTTCCTTTTTTGACATGTTAATCTAAACTTGGAATTTTAAACTAAGCAATGTGTGTCACAAAATCTGTCATAGCCACTTTCATTTTGAGTATGCTATTTCCTTTCTATCACTACCAGTTTCCTAAGAAGTTTGAAAAATAACCAAACTCAAACTAACTTCTCTGGGCCACATTTCCTTTTCTTGAAATGAGAGTGTTGGGATAGATGACTTATATGTCATGTAGGGTATTTTCACCACAGATTTTCATGATGGAAAGCAGATGCTGTATGTCTTTAAGTTTGCCTTTAAAATATTTTTATATTGTTTCTTAGGTACCAAGTAGCTTGTTTTGTAGGAGTATAGACCTTTTTTCAGAAAAACAGTTTCAAGTGAGAAAAATACTACATTGAATATGAAGTGTTCCTTTTTCCTATGCTTTAAATCATTTATGAAGTAGATAGTCAGCGTGTTATAGTGGAAATAGCAGTTTTTGGAGTCAAGAGATATGGATTCTATTCTGACTCCCATATCATTATTATCCTTGATAATTCATGTAACCTCTCTGAATATAAACTGTGGTGTTGATTATATGATCCCTTTAAATCCTATAAACTATGAATATTTATACCCAAGATGACTAAAATGTTAAAGTTTAATGGCTTGTCTAAGGAAATGCAGTTAGGAAAGGAAACAGTATTTATATTATGGTTTATATTTTCTGGTTTTGCCATTTCCATGGCTCTAACTCTGACAATTGAGAGACAAAAGGAGAAAACAGGACCCATTGAGAAAAACAATGCATGTATTTCTCTGAAGGGAAAACTAATCTTTTCCTAGCAGTGACGGCCCATTTCATACTTTTGAAAACTAAAGGAGGGACAGTAAAGGACATTTTATTGGGATTTGGTTATAATTATTAATATTTAAATGTTTACTGCAGATGCTTAAATTCAAGTTTTCATTTTCTACTTCTGGCTTTTATGGGGAAGGTTAAGAGAGGAGCAGAGAAAAAGGACTTATGTTAAATATGGAAAAGAAAATCATGTAGGAAACTTGGAGGAATTTTCAGTAGTGAAATAAGGCAGAAGTTAAATTTGGGGAAGAAAAATTGTGGAAAATTTGAAGGAGAATAATGTCCATGCCCAGATTCTGGTAAATTTTGTACTTTTGTTTTGGAAAAGTAACAATATCAAGGCCTTTTCAGGAGGATTTGAAGAGATTAAAGAGAATAAGTTCAAAGAGGAGATACTGAAGCTAGACTCAAAATCATGGAGTAAGTGGAATAATTGGACACTTTTTAAATGGAATTATTAAAGGGTAAGGTGACAGTTATTGTTCCAAGCTCTGGCAAAATGAAAAGGGTAGCTTTATAATTAGAACTTAAAACCAGATTTGAAGCTTTTTTGAAGAGGAGGGAGCTGGATATGTTGAGTAAGAAGAAGCATCATTTCCTCCAAAGAAGGATATGCAATCCAGTAACAAAGGAAGAATATAATAGAAGTGATTTTGTGCTCAGGAATACAGAAACAGCTATTTGTTGAACTGTTGACTAAAAGAGAGGTCTGTTGTGTTCCTGGAGCATTTCCAAGACATAATGGAGATCCTCTCAAGACTTCACAGAATACTTGGCAAATCCTCACTTTTGGTGAATCAAGTAGGCACAGATGACACTTCCAGAAGGCAGCTAGGTTTTGCAGTAGATAAAATATAAGGCCTGAAGTTGAGAGTTCAAATCTGCCACTAATTTCTAATTTGTAACCCTGGGTGCAGCTAAATGGTGCAGTGGATAGAGTGCTAGGCCTGGAGTCAGGAAGATGCATCTTCCTGAGTTCATATCTGGCCTCAGACACTTACTAGCTCTTTGACACTGGGCAAGTCACTTAACCCTGTTAGCATTAGTTTCCTCATCTGTAAAATGAGCTGGAGAAGGAAGTGACAAAACCACTCCGGTGTCTCTGCCAAGAAAACTCAAAATGGGGTCACAAAGAGTCAGACATGACTGAAAAATGACTGAACAACCACCACCACCACCACCACCACCCCTGGTCAAGTAACTTAACCTGTTTACCTCAGTTTCCTCGCCTATAAAATGGGGATAATAATAGAACTGTGGAAGGAATTACGATTTTTATAATAATGGGTATTATATGTGTAATTAATATACTAATAGATTAGATTCTTCAGAATTGCCCCTTGTGAATCAAACTTACAGTGCAGCTTGAAATGATAAATTAAGCCTTTTACAACTCTCACAATCACTGATACCCTTCCGCCAGTGTACCTGAAATGAAGTGAATCAAAGACACTGTAGATCCTGTTCCTGTCACAGAATTCTGGTCCTGTGACCCATTATATAACAATCCTCAAGGACTTGAGCAATATTGCTCCCACATGACTCCAGAATTGTTGTATTGTCTTCCATTTGTGGATTTGTTGTGGGAAACCACTGAAGCCCAGGAAAATGTTGTTTGTAATCTGCTTCTCCCCCTTTCCCCCTCCTTCCACTTGTGATTTATGTATATAATCTCTGTCTTCAGGACCTACCTTGCAGGGCTATTGTGATGATCAAATGAGATAATATTTATAAAAAGTACTTAACATAATGTCCAAAACATAATAGGTGCTATGTAAATGCTTATTCTCTTCCCTTCCTTCTAGGAGTCTAAAATTAGTAATGGTTTTCTTAAGCAAGAAACTGAAGACCATAGGGACAAAGACTGTCTTTTCCTCATCATGGCTCACTGAAGGATGCAAAAGACAGTATTAATTAGAGAAGTGAACAATTGCCTAAGAAGGTGGTATCTGAAAATGGGATTTGGATTTCTTGACCATGATTTACAATAATCTAACGACAAATTCTTAGCTATTGATGGAATGTACTTGAAGAATGTGTTTGCTGGATATCTTGAAAATCTAATGAAGAGGATGGGATAGAGTGTTGGACAGCATAGAAAGTAGCTCCAAAGAAAGAAAAAATGTGGTTCAGCCATTTAGATATTCATAGACAAAAATCCAAGAAAAGAGCCAGTAATAGAATTGATGGCCTCAAACATTTATAAAAAATGTCCTACCTTACGCAACAAACATGAGAAACTGTCCTGTTCTTTTGAGTCTCTTGCCTCCTAACTGCATCACCAGTCATGCCCTGCCAAGCCTTAACCTTGGATCATCCACCATCAGCCTTTGGTCTTAAACATGTACTAATGAACAAATATGGAGAAAACCAAGAAACTGTGCTGACAAGGTCTACTACGTATTTATCTTACATGATTTCAACTGAGCCCTCACTGCTACATGTCAATTCTTTTACGTATCCCTTATGAACTCACTATCCTACTATTTATAGCAGCTTTTAAAACCTTTTCAGCCCTTCCCCCACCCCCTGTTCTCAACTGAGAACCTTTCCTCATATTTTACTGAAAAAATTGAGGACATTTGACAACAACTACCTCTTTTCCCCTGCTCATCACCTAGATGCCTTCTTGCCACTATCACTTCCTTCACCTTTGTGCCTCCTATATGTCAGGCACTGTGCTAAGCACCGAGGATGCAAAAAGAGGGAAAACTTAGTAAATGTTTATTGACTGGATTGATTAATGTGCTGAAGTGTCATCATTTGTGCTATGACCTTGATATTCCTACTATCATGTCTGTTCATTACTGCTGTACATTAGGAGACCCTCTGGAAACTGCAAACATTGGCATCACCCACCACATTGACTAGATCTTTAAAATCTGAGCCTTGGTCCTTCCAAAAGGCTGTGGCTAGGTTGTTAGTTTTTTTAAGTGGTCTAGGAGCCTAAGGCCCAGATCATTGACAGAGCTTCCTGGTAACCTAAGTATCAAGATCTGACCAAGGAGTCTTCAGAATTAATGTAAGCTTTTCATTTTTGTTTTTCATATTTTATTTTTTCCAATTAGATGTAAAAACAAATTTTAATACTCATTTGTAAAAATTTTGAATTCTAAATTCTTTTCCTCCTTTCCCTCACCACTCATTGAGAAGGCAAGCAGTTTGTTATAGTTTATACATGTGTAGTCATGTAAAACATATTTCCATATTAGTTATATTGTGAAAGCATAGACCCCCCCAAAAAAAACCACAAGGAAAATAAAAAACTTTTAAAAGTGCTTTGATCTGCATTGGGTAGCATTTTTCATCATTAAACCTTTGGAATTGTCTTAGATCCTTGTGTTACTGAGAACAGCTAAATCATTCATAGTTAATCATTGTACAGTATTGCTGTTACTGTAGACAATGTTCTGCTAGTTCTGCTCTCCTCAATTTGCATCATTTCACGTAAATCTTTTCAGATTTTTCTGAAAACATCCTGTTAATCATTTCTTAAAGCACAGTCACAGTCATGTACCACAACTTGTTCAGTCATTCCCCAGTTGATGGGCATCCCGTCAATTTCCAATTCATTGCTCCACAAAAAGAGCTGCTATAAATCTTTTTGTACATATAAATCCTTTTCATTTCCCTTTTTTTGTTTTTAATCTCTTTGAGACCCAGACCCTCATGGTGGTATTGCTAGATCAAAGGGTATGTATAGTTGTATACCTTTTGGTTATATTTCCAAATTGCTCTCCACAATGGTTGGATAAGTTCACAATTCACCAATAGTGCATTAGTGTCTCAATTTTCTCGTATCCCCTCCAAGATTTGTCATTTTCCTTTTTCTGTCATTTTAGGCAGTCTGATGGGTGTAAGGTGGTATCTCAGAGTTGTTTTAATTTGCATTTCTCTAATAGTGATTTAGAACATTTTTTTCATGTGACTATAGATACTTTGGATTACTTCTTTTTTTAATTTTATTTTTTAATTTTTTTCTTTTTTTTCACATTTTTATTAATTTGTTTATTTTTAGTTTTCAGCACTCACTTCCACAAGATTTTGAGTTCCAAATTTTCTCCCCATCTCATCCCTCCCCCCACCCCAAGATGGCATACATTCTGAATACCCTTTTACCTGATCTGTCCTCCCTTCTATCTCTCCCTGCCACCCTTCTCTTAACCCCTTCCCCTTCTATTTTCTAGGGCAAGAAAGATTTCTATATCCCATTGCCTGTATATCTTATTTCATGTGAAAACAATTTTTAATGTTTTTGGGTTTTTTTTGTTTGTTTGTTTGTTTGTTTTTTGGTTTTTGCTATGCAGTTAGGTTAAGTGACTTGCTCAGGGTCACACAGCTAGTGTGTGTTATGTGTCCAAGACCAGATTTGAACTCAGGTCCTCCTGACTCCAGGGCCAGTGCTGTACCAACTGCGCCACCTAGCTGCCTCAACATTTGTTTTTAAAACTTTGGGTTCCAAATTTTATCCCTTTCTCCCTCCCCACCCACCCTCACTGAGAAGACAAGCAACTCGATACAGGTTATACATGTGTAGTCATGTTGTGAAAAACTAACTGTATTTCCCTTCATCCTATCCTGCCCCTGTTTATTCTCTCTTTTGACCCTGTCCCTCCTCAGAAGTATTTGCTTCTGATTACTTCCTCCCCCAATCTGCCCTCCCCGCTATCATCCTCCCGCCTCTTATCTTCTTCCCCCCATTTTCCTGTAGAGTAACATAGATTTCCATACCCAATTGAGTGTATGTTATTCTCTCCTTAAGCCAAACCCGATGAGAATAAGATTCACTCATTCCCTCTCACTTTCCCCCATTTCCCCTCCACTGTAAAAGACTTTTCGTGTCTTTTATGTGAGATAATTTACCCCATTCTACCTCTCCCTTTCTCCTTCTCCAGTATAATCCTCTCTCACCCCTTAATTTTATTCTCCAGATATCATCCCTTCATCTTCAACTCACCCTGTGCCTGCTCTCTCTCTCTCTCTCTCTCTCTCTGTCTCTCTCTCTCTCTCTCTCTCTCTCTGTCTCTCTCTCTCTCTCTATATATATATATACACACATATATAAAATTGTTTTTTCCCTCCAACTACCCTGATACAAAGGTCTCATGAGTTACAAATATCATCCTTCCATTCAGGAATGTAAACAGTGTAACCTTAATGAGTCCCTTATGATTTTTCTTTCCTGTTTACCTCTTCATGCTTCTCTTGAGTCTTGTATTTGAAAGTCAGATTTTCCATTCAGTTCTGGTCTTTTCATCAAGAATGCTTGAAAGTCCTTTGTTTCACTGAATGTCCATTTTTCCCCTGAAGGATTATCCTCAGTTTTGCTGCATAGGTGATTCTTGGCTGTAATCCTACCTCTGCAATGTTATATTCCAAGCCCTCTGATCCCTTAACTTTATCATTGCTATCATATCTTTCTAGCTGTATAAAATAACTTTTTTGATTGATATGGCATTAAAGATGTAAATTAGTTTAGGTAGAATTGTTATTTTTATTGTATTGGTTCTGCATACCCACGAGCAATGACTATTTTTCCAATTATTTAGATGTGACTTTGTGTAAAAAGGTTTTTGTGATTGTGTTCCTATAGTTCCTAGGTTTGTCTTGGCAGATAGACTCCCATGTATTGTATATTGCCTGCAGTTATTTTAAATGGAATTTCTCTTTCTTTTTCTTCCTGTTGTATTTTTTTGGTAATACATAGAAATGCTGATGACTTATGTGGGTTTATTTTATATCTTGCAACTTTGCTAAAATTGTTAATTAATTCATTATTGTTTCAGTTCTCTAGGGTTTGCTAAGTGTACCATCTTGTCATATGCAGAGAATGATAATTTTGTTTCCTCATGCCTATTTAATTCCTTTCATTTCTTTTTCTTATTGTAGCTAACATTTCTAGAACAATATTGAATAATAGTGGTGATAATGGGCATCCTTGTTTCATCCTTCATCTTATTAGGAAAGCTTCAAGGTTATCCCCATTAGAGATAAAGCTTGCTGATGGTTTTAGATAGATATTACTAATCATATTAAGGAAAGTTCCTTTATTTTTCTAGTATTTTTAATAGAAATGAATGTTGCATTTTGTCAAAAGCTTTTTCTGCATCTATTTAGATAATCATGTGATTTCTGTTGATATAATCAGTTATGCTAGCAGTTTTACTAATATCGAACCAGCCCTACATTCCTGGTATATCAATCCCTCTTGCTTCATGTGATATATTGGTGTAATCTTATTGCTAGTGTTTTATTTAAAATTTTTGCATCTATGTTCATTAGAAAAATTTATCTATAGTTTTCTTTCTATGTTTCTACTCTTCCTGGTTTGGGTATCAGCATCATATTTGTGTTGTAAAAGGAATTTGGTAGGACTCCTTCTTTGCCTATTTTTCCAAATTTTTTTATAGTTTGGGGATTAATTGTTCTTTAAATTTTTGGTAGACTTCACTTGTGAATCCATCTGGTCCTGGTGATTTTTAATTGGGCAATTCATTAATGGCTTGCTCCACTTACACCTAGGTGTAGCAGGCTTTTCCTGTTGATCTAATAAATTGTCTTTGGTGTCAGTGGGCTGAGATGTCTGGAACTGCCACCGCTGCCAGTGATTCATTCACCTAGAGGGCTACTCGGAGTTTCCTGGGGCCCAGTCTGCATTGGCGCCTGCATTCCTCTCTCACCCTGGTGCAACAGACCTTTTCCTGCTGACCTTCCAAGTTGTCTTCGACTGAAAATTTGTTTCACTCCATCTTTTGTGGGTTCTGCTGCTATAGAATTTATTTAGTCATTTTAAAAAAGTATTTGGAGGAGTTTGGGAGAGAGCTCAAGTGAGTTCTCTACCATCTTAGCTTCATCTCTAGATACTAAACTCTTACCAGAGAACTTTCATGCAAAGTTCTCCCCCCTCCGCCCCATTCCACCACTTCCCTTCCCATCCTTGACATATTAATATTGTCTGTGTAGGAGGTTTCAGTTTCAGGTTCCCTCTTCTGCTATAAACATAGTTTGTGTTCCTTCAGTTACTTTTTAATGTGTCCCTCTTCCCCCTGCCTTTCCTGTCCTCACCTCATCCTTTATCCTCTTTTTTCATTTAATATTTCCCTTTCCCCTCCTACCCCTTCAGCTAGTCCTTTTCTTACCATTTAAATTTCATTTTTGTACCCCTTCCTGAGAAGAATTTTTTTCATTCTTCATTATCTATTTTCCCTTTCTGTTTATAATCTCATTCTCTGATTCAAGACCCCTATAACTATCTGATCTCTCTTCTGTGCATTTATCATGCAATCAAAGCTCCAAGGTATCCATTCTAGGCTGTCCCCTCTAGGAGTTTTATACCACTTCCTAGTAGTTCTTAACTCATGGCTTTTCCATTTCCATTGTATCTCATTTCCAGAACAATGGCAATTGTTGTAGATGTGGGAGAGGATATTTCCATAGTAAGGCCCCTTTCCTGATTATGCACCCTGCTATAGAAAGAATTTATTTTTAGTTTTCAGCATTTACTTTTATAGGATTTTGAGTTCTCAATTTTTCTCCCTCTGTACCCTCCTCCTTCCCCATGATGGCATGAAGTCTGATATAGGCTCTACATATGCAATCATTAAACATATTTCCACATTAGTTATGTTGTGAAAGAAGAATCGGAACAAAAGGGAAAAAACACAAGGAAGAGAAAACAAAAAAAAAACTAATACTTTGCTTCGATATGCATTCAGATTCCATAGTTCTTTCTCTGCATTTTCCATCATGAGTCTTTTCAAATTATCTTAGAACATTGCATTTCTGAGAAGAAGTAAGTCTTATCAAAGTTGGTCATCGCACAATGTTGCTGTTACTGTGTACAATGTTCTCCTGGTTGTGCTCACTTCACGCAGCATCAGTTCATGTAAGTCTTTCCTTGTTTTTCTGAAGTCTGGCAGTTCATCGGTTCTTATGGAGCAATAGTATTCCATTGCATTCATATACCATAACTTGTTTAGTCATTCCCCAGTTAATAGACGTCCCCTTGTGTGGGATACTACTTAAAAACTCAAAAGGTATTTCAAGGTAGGAACAGAAAGTTTATTTCAATTCTCGAGAATTGGGTGTTTCTGCACTAGCATGATTTCTGATGAAGGAAGACAAATTACAGAAGCAGAAAGCCAGCTTAAATAACCCTAGCAGAGAAAATTCCCCTTCCCACCAACTATCCACTATTTGGCTTACAATCTAAGCCCGAAAATCTATTCCCAGAGACAAAGAACAAAGAAACAATATGCATATCCAGAAAACAAAGAAACAATATAACAAAGAAACAATCACCTTAGTTTGCTACCAAAATGAAACATTTAAAATGTGCATTCAAGCTAGGAGCTACTGTGGGAAGGTCACCGTGACCGAATGTACCCGGTACAGGGGGATTTCAAAGTTTCAGGCTTGGCAATCTTTAACTACTGACCTAATACTGGGGGAACTATAGAAATCTATACTTACCTTATTCTGCCTCATGAACTTATACACTGAGAAGTCTTCACAGGGGCATCCCACTCACCCTGAATTTGCAGTTCATTGCCATCCAAAAAGTGCTGCTATAAATGTTTTCGTACATGTGGATCCTTTCCCCTTATTTATGATCTCTTTGGGTTACAAACCTAGTAATGGTGTTGCTGAATCAAAGGGTATTTTATAGCCCTTTAGGCGTAGTTCCAAATTGCCCTCCAGAATGGTTAGATCAGTTCACAAATCCACCAACAATGCAGTTGTTGCAGTCTGAGAGGAAGACTGGTGTACAGGACAGGGTCGTCTGGAATGAATTCACAGACTCAAGCATTCTTTAAGTCAAAGTGGCAAAGATTTGTTATGCTTTTCAGCAGGCAAGGATTCTTAAGGAACCTGCAAAAGACTGAGGATAGAGCTAGGGTTTATATGGAAAAGGGCATGAGAAAGGAATGCCAGGGACACTGATGAGGTAATCTAAAGTTCCAGGTGTTTTGGGGAGCTATGGATGAGAAAGTACAGGGAGTATACCAGCCAGGGAGGGAGATGACAGAGGTATGGATCTTTGGAGTCTGGCAGGAGGAAGAGTCCTTGGACTGACAAAGGACATAACTCCTTGGGCCGGGCACGGCACCCCTCTCCCTCTGTCTTGATGAGAGAATGCTCTGCAACAGGGGAAAGCTTCCTCACAAGACAGGAACTTATTAAGAAATTGGGAGGCTTCCAGAGACATGATCTGAGGGATGGGGCCTGAGCAGCCCAGCACTCTCTCACCCAGCTTTGTGCAGCTGCACCAGGGAGAGAGATAAGGGTCGTGCTGGGGCCCACACATGAGTGATTGCTAGGCACACAGTCCTTGGGCTGGGGAGTGGTTGTCAGAGACAGTGTTTCTGAGGCTAGGGAGAAATTGGGGTCCAACTACAAGCACAAGCACCCAAGCACCCCATCACAGTAATGTTCCAATTTTCCAACATTTTCTTCAACATTCATCATTTACTTCAGAGTTTTTAATTTGCATTTCTCTAATCAATAGTAATTTAGAGCATTTTTTCATATTACTATAGATAACATTAATTTCTTCCTCTGAAAACTGGGTGTTCATATCCTTTGACCATTTATCAATTGAGGAATGATTTATATTCTTAAAAATTTGACTCAGTTCTCTGTATATTTTAGAAATGAGGCCTTTAACAGAGACACTGACAATAAAAATTGTTTCCCAGCTTTCTGTTTCACTTCTAACTTGGTTGCATTGGGTTTATTTGAGCAAAACCTTTTTAATTTAATATAATAAAAATTATTTGTTTTTGCATTTTATAATATTCTCTTTCTCTTGTTTCATCATAAATTCTTCCATTCCCTGTAGATTTGACGGGATTCCTTGCTCTACTAATTTGCTTCTAGTTTCAATTTATGAGTGTAAGTTACTGGTCTATGCCTTGTTTCTGCTATACTGTTCTGCAGTTTTCCCAGTTGGTCAAATAGTGAGTTCATGTCCCAGAAGCTGGAGTCTTTGGGTTTATCAAACAGTAGATTACTATAGTCATTGACTGCTGTGTCTTGTGTACTTAACCTGTTCCACTGATCCACTGCTCTGTTTCTTAGCCAAATAGTTTTGATGGTTGATGGTTTATAATACAGTTTTAGATCTCGTATGGCTCAGCCACCTTTCCTTGCATTTCTTTTAAAAAATTCCCTTTATATATTCTGGATCTTTTATTCTTCCAGATGAATGTTGTTATTATTTTTCTAGCTCTATAAAATAATTTTTGATAGTTTGATTAGTATGGCACTGAATAAATAAATTAATTTAGGTACAGTTGTCATTTTTATTATATTTGCTTGGCCTACTCATGAGCAACTGATAGTTTTTCACTTGTTTACATCTGACTTAATTTGTATGAAAAGTGTTATGTAATTGTGTTCATATAGTTTCTGGGCTTGTCCTGGCAGGTAGACTCCCAAATATTTTATAGTGTCTGTATTACTTTAAATGGAGTTTCTCTTTCTATCTCTTACTGCTGTGCTTTGTTAGTAATATACAGAAATGCCAGTGACTTATGTCGGTTTATTTTATATCCTGCAACTTTGCTAATTATTTCAAGTAATTTTTTTTGTTGATTCTCTAGGATTCTCTAAGTATACCATTGTATCTTCTTCAAAGAGTGATTGTTTTGTCTCTTCATTGCTTATTCTAATTCCTTCAATTTCTTTTTCTTTTATTGCTAAAGCTAACATTTGTAGTACAATATTGAATGAGTGGTGATAATGAACATTCTTTTTTCACCCATGATCTTCTTCAAAATGCTTCTAGCTTATCCCCATTACATATAATGCTTGTTGATGGTTTTAGATAGATGCTACTTTTCATTTTAAGGAAAACTCTGTTTATTCCTATGCTCTCTAGTGTTTTTAATAGGAATGGGTGTTGTAGTTTGTCAAAAGCTTTTTCTGCATCTATTGAGATAATCATATGATTTCTGTTGGTTTTGTTATGGCTGTGGCCAATTATGCTGTTAGTTTTCCTAATATTGAACTCAGTCCTGCATTCCTGACGTGCATCCCACCTGGTCATAGTATATTATTCTCATGATAAGTTGCTGTAAATTTTTTGCATCTGTATTTGTTAGGGAAATTGATATATACTTTTCTTTCTCTGTTTCGGCTCTTCCTGGTTTAGGTATCAGCACTATATTTGATAAAAAGCATTTGGTCTGGCTCCTTCTTTGCCTGTTTTCCAAATAATTTATATAGTATTATGATTAGTTAATCTTTAACTGTTTGGCAGAATTCACCTTTAAATCCATCTGGCTCTGGATATTTTTTCTTAGGGACTTCATTGATGGCTTGTTTCATTTCATTTCATTTCTTTTTCTGAAATGGGGTTAAGTATTTTATTTCCTCTTCTCTTAACCTATTATTGTAAGTAATCATCCATTTCACTTAGATTGTTAGATTTATTGTCATACAGTTGGGCAAAACAATTTCTAATCATTGTTTTAATTTTCTCTTCATTCGTGGTGAATTCACCCTTTTTTTTTATACTGGTAATTTGGTTTTCTTTTTTAAAAAATCAAATTAATGGGTTTATCTGGGGTTTTTTTGTTTGTTTCATAAAACCAACTCTTTATTTCAATTTTATTAATCTCTCCTTTGATTTTCAGAATTCCTATTTTGGTATTTAATTGGGGATTTTTAATTCGTTCTTTTTCTAGCTTTTTTAGTTGCTTGGTCAATTCATTGATCTTTCTCTGTTTTATTCATGTAAGCATTTAGTGATATAAAATTTCCCCTAAAAACTGGTTTGGTTGCATCTCACAAGTTTTAGTATGGTGTCTCATTGTCATTCTCTTGGATGAAGTTATTGTTTCTGTGGTTTGTTGTTTGACTCATTCTTTAGGATTAGATTATTTAGCTTCCAATTAGTTTTTAGCCTATCTTTCTATGGCCCCTTATTGCAGGTAATTTTTATTATTTCGTGATCTGAAAAAGATACACTTAATATTTCTGCCTTTATGCATTGGAGTATGAGGTTTTTATGCCTAGTACATGGTCAGTTTTTGTGTAGGTGCCATGTACCACTGAGAAAAAGGTATATTCCTTTCTATACCCATTCAGTTTTCCCCAGAGGTCTACCTTATCTAACTTTCCCAAAATTCTATTTACCTCCTTAACTTCTTTCTTGTTTATTTTGTGGTTAGATTCATCTAGTCCAGAGAGGGAGAGGTTTTTGTCCCCTACTGGTATAGTTTTGCTGTCTATTTCTTCCTGTATCTTCCTGAACTTCTCTAAGAATTTGGATGCTATACCACTTGGTGCATATATGTTTAGTAATGATATTACTTCATTGTCTGTGGTGCCTTTTAGCAGGATGTAATTTCCTTCCTTATCTCTTTTAATTAGATCTGTTTTTGCTTTTGCTTTGTCTGAGATCTGGATTGCTACCTCTGCTTTTTTTACTTCAACAGTATATTCTGCTCCAGCCTTTTACCTTTACCCTGTGTATATTCCTATGTTTTAAATGTTTCTTGTAAACTACATTTTGTAGAATTATGGTTATTAAACCATTCTGCTATCCATTTCCGTTTTATGGGAGAGTTCTTCCCATTCCCTTTCACAGTTATGATTACTATCTGTGTCTTTCTCTCCATCTTCCCCCTACCCCTTTTTATGCTTTTCTTTCTCCTTTCTCCCTTTCCCTCCTCACTAGAGTTTTGCTTTTGACCATTGCCTCCCTCAATCTGCCCTGCCTTCTGTCAGCCCCCTCCCTTTTCTCTTCCTTTTCACTTACTACTTCTTCCTTCCCTTCCACCCCCTTTTCTTTCCCTTTTCCCCTCTTACTACCTATAAGGTAAGTTAGATTTCTATGCCTGAGTGTGTATGTCATTCCCTCCTTGAACCAAATCCTATGTCAGTAAGGTTCGAACAATGCTCCTCTTCCTCCCTTCTTTCCCTCTACTCTAATAGATCTTTGGCCCTCTTCATGTGATGTAATTTGCTCTTTTCTGCTTCGTCTTTTCATTTTCTCATGGTACAATCCTTTTTTTCCTACCCCAGTAATTTTCTCTTTTAAATCATCACATCAATGTCAGCTTATACCCACACCCTATGTCTACAGTTCATACAGTTTGTACAGTTCTCAAGAGTTACAAGTATCTTCTTCCCATGTAGGGATGTAAACAGTTTAACCATTACTCAATTATATTTTGTTGTTGTTGTTGTTGTTGTTTTTCCTTTCATGTTTACCTTTTTATGCTTCTCTTGAGTCTTGTATTTGAAGATTGAATTTTCTGTTCAGCTCTAGCTTTTTCATCAGGATAGTTTGGAAGTTTCATTGAATGTCAATGTCCTCCCTGGAAAGATTATGCTCAATTTTGCTGGATAGTTGATTCTTGGTTGTAATCTAAGCTCCTTTGCCTTCTGGAATATCATATTCTAAGCTCTCTGATCCTTAAATGTAGAAGCTGCAAGGTCCTGTGTAATCCTGACTGTAGTTCCACAATATTTAATTTGGCTTTTTTCTTTTCCGATTGTTTACAGTATTTTCTCCTTGACCTGATGATTTGGAATTTGGCTACAATATTCCTTAAAGTTTTCATTTTGGGTTGTCTTTCAAGAGATGATCAGTGGATTCTTTCGATGACAATTTTACCCTCTGGTTCTAGAATATTAGGGCAGTTTTCCTTGATAATTTCTTAAAAGATGCTATCCAGGCTCTTTTTTTTTTCCCCCTGTCATGGCTTTCAGATAGACCAATAGTTTTTAAATTATTTCTCCTGGATCTGTTGTCCAGGTCAGTTGTTTTTCCTGTGAGGTATTTTACACTTTCTTCTATTTTTTCATCCTTTTGATTTTGTTTGACTGATTCTTTAGGTTTCATAGAGTCATTAGCTTCCACTTGACCATTTCTAATTTTTAATGAATTCTTTTCTTCAGTTAGCTTTTGTACCTCCTTTCCCAATTCCACTTTTTAAGGAGTTCTTCTCTTCACTGAATTTTTGTACCTCTTTTTCCCTTTGGCCAATTGTATTTTTTAAGGAATTTTTTTCATCAGTCAACTTTTGCCTTTACTTTTCCAAGCTATTGACTCTTCTCTCTTGCCTACTTCTCATTTCTTTTCCCAATTTTTCTAATACATTGCTTATTTGACTTTTGAAATCCTTCTTAAGCTCTTCCAGGAAGGCTTTTTGGGCTTGAGACCAATTCATATTCTCCTTTGAGATTTCAGATATAGGTATATTGACAGTGTTGTTCCCTTCTGAGTTTGTGTTTTTATCTTTCCTTTCCTCATAGAGATTGTCTATGGTCAGTGTTCAGTTCGGCTTTTTGCTCATGTTGTTTGCTTGTTTCCTGGTTTTTAAAGTTGAGATCGCTTGCTGGAGTACAGGAGGTTCTGTCCCAAGCTTCTTGTGCTTGGGGCCAGGGTCCTAGTCACTGGCTTTGTGTGCTAGGACCTCAGGTGCTATTAGCCAGAGGCTATAAGTATCTGGCAGCTTACCTGGTGCTGAGCTGGGGTCCTAGTGGTGATATCTGGGATGTGCTGAGGCCAGGTGGGGTTTTTCTACATTTCCCTAGGTCTGCACTGGAGCTCTGTGAAGTCCTGCTGCTGGAGGATGCCTACCTGCCTAGGGCTGTGCCTGATCACAGCGAGGTCCAGCAGATGGAAGACACCTGCTGTCCTTGGGCTGTGTTGAAACCCGGGGGTGTCTGCCCACTAGGGGATGCCTACCTGCTCAGGGCGGCACTGAAACATGTGGTAGTTCTCTGAGCTGGAATGTGCCAGTTTCCCTGGCTATGCTAAAACACGTGGGGCATCCTAGTGGAGAGTCGTGGTGTTGGCTTTTGCCTGCTCCGCCACCCTGGGGCTCAGGATCTCCTGTTGGTTTGCTGATGTGGGGTTTGCTGCTGGCTTGCTGGGACACTTCATGTCCTGGAGTGTACTTCCCTTTTACCAGAGAGAAATGGACCTTTTTTGCTGATCCTCCAAGTTTTCTGTGCTGAAAGACTGCTCCACCCAGTCTTTTTGTTGGCTCCGCTGTTTCAGGATTTTTCTTGGGGCACTATTTTTTGTTCTTTTCAGAGGTCAGTATTGGAGAGTGGACTGCTTAGTCTGCCATCTTGGCTGGTAGAAGTCAACTCCAGTAGAAATGATTAAAAACTTAAGTAAGTTAGCAGGATACAAAATAAATCCATAGAAATCACAAGCATTTCTGTATGCACTAATATCTATATATACTAATAAAAACTAAGGAAATAAAAAAAATTCATTTAAAAATAACTACAAAATACATAGTGCATTTGAGAGTTAACCTAACCAAAACACACTTAGGAATTGCATAAATACACTTATAAAGTGTTCTTTAAAGGAATACTGAAATAATTACTCATTTAACCAAAGCTGGTCAGGGGAAGAAAATTCTCAGATAGCTGATAGTCACAGAAGTACTTTTTGTAGTAGCAAAGAAGTGGAAACTGTATGTGGGCCATTTTTAGGGAAAGAGCAGAACAAAATCTGGTACATGAAAGTAAAGGAAAACTATTGCATCTCAAGAAAGAAATATGAATGCAGCAACGTAAGCAGATCCAAGAGCCTTAAATACATAATGACTCTAGTAAAGTAATTAAAAACTATACTGAAAGGAACATGAACTCAGATGAATATCAGTGATCACTTTGGGTAGTAGAAAACGGAATGAAATGCATTTTTCTCCAGAAGGTGAGAAGTGCTGTCCCTCTCTGAAATTTGAATGTACTGTTCAATGAGGTAGCCTTTTAATCTGTTTTGTTTACTTGTTTTTCTTTGTTTTGGTGAAAGATTGATTTAACATGAGGCTTAGAAGGAATTTACTGGTATCAATAAAATGACCAAAAAAAGAGTAGGATAGATACTCTTTTGTGTCTAATGGTTCTAACAAAGTCGTTTTACATGCGGGGTGGTAGGCAGGTTGAAGAACTCATTTCCTTTGTGACCTTTGGCAAGTCATTTAAGTTACTAGTCATCAGTTACCTCATCTGTAAAGTGTCTAGGATTGGATCAGATGGCCTTTGAAGTTACTTCTTCCTCTTCCAATCTTCTAACGTTTTTGCATTCCTTTTTGCTATGGATTCTTTAATATTTGTTTAGAATATAATAGCTATTTCTTCAAGATTTGTTCAGTCCAAAATGTGAAGCAGTAGCAATAGATGCTATAACATTTTCCTGTCTCGTAGTCGGATTTTATAGGGGCACCAAAACTTACGTGGAAGTGAACTGATGGGCCTTATAAGTATTATATAAAGTGCTACTTATAAAGTAATCATTGTCACTTATTTTGCTTTGTGTTTTTAAAAAAAGTATAGTAAAAAAAAATTTTTTATTCTCTCCAAAGGGACACTAGAGATGGCTTTAGAAGAAAAGGTTTCTACTCTTCCCATTTCGTGAGAGAACGATCTCCTCATAAAAGGGAAAATCCATTCTTCCGGGAATCTCCTGTAAATCGAAAAGATTCTCCTCACAGCAGATCTGGCTCCAGTGTCAGCAGCAGAAGTTACTCTCCAGAACGGAGTAAAGCTTATTCTTTTCACCAATCTCAGCATAGAAGTATGTGTTTAGTTTTTTGTGTTTAGTTTTCTCTCAGACATACATGCCATACCATGATTTGTGTGTCTTTGGTATGGTGTTGCAGATAATTCAAAATGGTATCACATGTATTTTTAAATTTGTTTTAATTTAAATTTATTTTAAATTTAATTTTAAAATCCTCTCACATTGACTCATTTTACAATGTCTATTTCTATCATTCCCAAATCATGAAAGAAAGCTGATATTTTTTTCAGTTATTTCTCTATTACTAATGTTACAATCACTTATTATAGATCATTTATATTGACTTTGAACTACTTTAAAAAAATCAACTCTAATATAATTTGTGGGTATGTGACATTCTAAGAAATTCTGATACTTCAAAGAAAGTACTGAAGTGACACTGAATACTCTCAAGGAGTGATGTATGGCATTGTCTTCTCTGATTGTCTGCCTGTGTGTTTAAGTTGTTCATTTTTGTTCCTTTTTTCTTTTGTTCCTTTTTTTTGTTCTCAGTTCACTGTGTGATTCAAAGAATAAATGTTTTGTTTTAAACATCTTTTTCTGCTGACTGATGATGAGGGGGAAAGATAGCCTCAAATTTTCCTGTATGCCTTCTCCTGGGTTGATCCATTCATTACTTCATCCATCTAACAAATATTTATGGAGTGGAATGCTTCCCATATAAATATTGTTTTTCTAAGGAGCAGTGAGGAACACAGCTGCATAATGTTGTATGCAGTTACTCTAAGTCAGTAGAGGTGGGTGTGGTGGCATACACCTTTAATCTCAGTTCTTGGAGGCTGAAGCTGGCAGGTGTCTTGAGCTTAGGAATTCTAAATCACAGTGGGCTATGTGATCAGGTGTCTGCATGCAGCTCAGATTTTAATGTGTTGAACCCTGAGTGAGAACCAACCCATTTCAGAAACATAGCAGGTCAAAGTTCTCATGCTTATGAGTAGCCCTCATGTAATAATCTCAGTATTTCCAGACTGGGCTAGCAAGATGTGGGGAGAGGAGGTTGGCAGGGAGGGGATAAGATGGAGATTGATTCTTAATGATTTGTGTTGTCTTAGCTAATTTAAAAGATGATTTTAAATCTGATGTTTTCAAAGCCTTTCTCTCTAAACTAATGTTTCCAACACTTGAATCTTGAGGTGTCCATTATCTTGGAATGCAAAAATATAACATAGTAATGATTTGGATTGGCAGAAGAGGTTAAAAAAAATACCACCCTTAGCTCTACTAGAAGTCTTTATGATACTGATTGTAAAGACTACTATCTCCTTTTTTCTGAGAGTAAAGAAAACATAGCCATTTATACGATGCTTAAAATAACTGTATCATAACTATTTATGATGCTATAAAGTAATTATGGTAGCAAATAGAAAGGATAAACTTGTTTTTTTCTTTTTGTATGAATCATGACAGTCATTTGCCAGAGAGATCAGGTTTTCATTTAATTATTTTCATTCTATGTGACATATTCAGTGGCCACAAACCCCCGTACTTCTTGGAGATAAACATGGAGAAAGCAAAAATAAAACATTCCCATTTTTAGAAGCTTTAATACTATTTTTTTAACTTAAAAGTAGTTAAGTAAATTGAAAGTGACTAAATAGAAAGTTAAATATATATTTTGTAGTTTTAAATTGATTTTCACTTATTTATTTAGTTATGAAAATGGAATTCTTTAATCAAGAAAGGAAATTTATCTCCTGAATTTATGTTTCATAAATAATTCTTATTGATTCTCTTTCTTACACTAGAAAAAATGATTTTTAGGTTCTCATAATGTTACTGTATTCATAACTGGAACATATGTATGTCTGTATATATGTATATTGTGTTATATATGTATAAAAATGGAATTAGTCAATTCACTTTTATCACATAATATTTAAATGACAGCAATGTATCGTAATGTAGCAAAAAAAAGATATTGGAGAGTTATGTTTTCAACAGTGAGTGAGAAAAGGCAAAAATCATTTCTATAAAAGCACTACAGATACAGCCAAAAGGAACAACAGTCTCTTGTCCTTAAGGAGCTTACATTTTAACAAGGGAACATAAACCAAAAAAGGGAGCTCAAGTTGAGAAAGTATTGCAGGGAGGAGGGGTAGAGTATATGCACAGGGACACTGTGTTGAAATCTGGAAAGTTACCAGCAGGGGGAGGATGGTAATGAAGGATAATGAAAGTTGACTGGTTTGAGCTCCTTCCTAAAATGGAGTCCCCAGGAGGAACTCACCAATGGGAGAAGGGATCTAGTAGTAATTAATTACCAACAAGTTTATCCATAAAAATACATTCAAAGGAATAAAAGTAAAAATAGTTATGTACAACTGTCATATTTGGATTTTAAATCCAATACATACATAAATGGCCTAAATTTCTACCTGCTTTTTCTGATAATTTTTAATGAAAAAAATTATCAGTGGTTCCAATCATGTGATCATTTTAAACATATTTTATATTTCTATCAGTGTAGTGAACCCATTAAAATGCTTTATGTTCCATGGTAAACTACTAGTCTTGAATTCTGTGCCATCAGAGCCCAAAATGTCAGGTTCTGAAAACCCCCTGGAGAGGTTTTCAGTATTGGCAGTAGACTCTGTTTGAAAACTAGCCAAGCTAAGGTCAGGGACTCTTGTCACCAGGGTGGCATTGGGATGATTAAATTATTACCATAAGAACTCTTAGTTGAAAATCTCAATTAAAATTGGGCATGTTTGTTAATTCATAAATGTTTCAATAACTGACTACACGGCTTTACTTGGAAAGATCGAGAGTTGTATTGTGATAGGGCTAGCATATTCTTGATGCAACTTCCTTTGGCCCCAGATTCTCTGATACAGTTTCCTGGTTGAGAGGCATGAAAATTCCCAATCATGTATTACGTAATCTGGGCCTTTCAGACTTGATGGGTGCCTGATACCATGCAAATTGCCACATCCTGATGACTTACTGGCCAAATGGATTTCTTGATAGAGACAAGATGAGGGGGACTATATCTAGAGAAGCTTAGTGCCACTGTGTCCTTATTGTGTAACAATATTGTTTTAGGGCAAAGTAAACCTCCTTTGTTAAATGCAGTGACTCTTGAGTGCCATCATCAAACTGAACTAAGAGGATGCTATTGTTTGTGCTTCATCTACAACAAATACTTAGTTCTGTGTAGCAGTATGTATGATAGACATAATGGAGGGAATTTTAATTTTCTTGTTCTTAAAGATTTTTGAATCTTGAAGCATTGAGAAAATTTAAGGATTCAAATAATGTGCCAAATTCTTAGAAAAGACAAATTTAAATGTTTGTAGATCAGAGACCCTATTTTTATAAACATGCCTTTACAAATTCTCCATTAGAATTTTAAAAAAATGTATGCAATTTGAGGTTCAAGAACCTCTCTTAGTAACTAATTACATAGCATTTATGAAAAAAATATTATGCATCTCATTTTAAATCCATTTATCCTTAACTCGATAAGGAAAACTTTCACTATTTTCCTTTTTTAATGTCTTTTGTATATTTTTTAAAAAATTGTTTCAAATTCTGTTCTTTTTTGAAAAATTCTGCTTGTTTTTAAATCTCCTTCCTAGCCTTATTTTCTTTCTTTAAAAAAAACTTTTTTTAATGAACATCTTATTTTTACATTATCTTCATTTGATGATCACTATATCAATGATATCACTATCCCATTCTCTATCTAATAAGCCATCGTTTACAACAATGTGTAAAATGAAAGAGAAAAATTGCCATATAATTAAACTAATGAACATATTGACTAAATCTGATGCTATGTGCAATATTCTACACCTTTAATCAATCTCATAGAGAAGGGAGGTACATTTCATTATAATTACATAGTATTGAGACAATTTTGGGGGTTGATTTTGTTAAAAATCATTGTATATATTTTTACCTGCTCCTATTCATTGTATCTCATATAAATCTTCTTATCCTTCTCTGGATCTTTTATATGACTCAGTATACTATCTTGCGTTACATTCATATAATTTTTTTAGCCTTTCTGGTTCTATGGGCCTCTACCTTGTTGCCTGTTTTTTACATTGACCAGGAAGTTCTGCTGTAGATATTTTGGGGCATATGATATCATTTTTTCTTCTGGTTTTGTTTTGTAATCTTATAAGTATTAATTTTTCCTTGCTGGACATCAGACAGGACCAGAGTAGTTCATGCTGTAAGTAAATTATTATAACTCCTTAAATTACAATTTGTTTTATAGTCTCTTACAGTCACATAGATATAACCCATCTACTTCAAACCTCTTATTTTACATACTAGAAAACTAAAGGCCACAACTCTTTTATTAACTGTGGAACCCATAGATTTTTATTTTGGTCATACATGAAAATAATCAGATAGTCTTTATCTTACAACTATATAATTTTTTTTTTTTGCTCACAGTTTTATTCCCTCATATAAATAGTTATATTCACTCTGTTGCTGACCCTTTCTCCTTCCTTTACTTATTCTCTCCTTTATATCCCCTCTGATGCCTCGTTATAACATGGAAGTTATCTATGGTTATTGAAGTCTATGTCATTTGGGTATGAATTCTGAAAGGTTCTTGAATGTTAGAAAGGCTTTGAATGCAGATTCCATGATATACTATTTGCTCTCCAAGAACCAATCTACCTATGTAGATTGTGTGGAGAGACTTATAAGTTAGCTTTTTGGTGATTTTGTTTGGCCATAGCAATTCATAAAATAAAATCCTAAAATGGTTTTCAGGACTTCCTGCCAAGATGGCTATCTGAATGGATATGAACCATCTAGCTCTTAGATACTTCGTCCCACAAATTCTTGAAGTTCACATCAGACAAAATAATGATCAAGAAATTTAATGAGAAACTAATTTAAGTGGCTTCTTTCACTCCAGAGCTGCACAAAAAGTTGTCCAGAATCCCACAGGCAGTAGAAAAGGGTACCCCTCCAGCAAACCTAGCGCTAGTATGACCAGAGTTGTGATGTGTACCCTGAAAAGGTCTGTTTCAGAAACAGCAAGAATGGAGAACCCCCCTCAGAAAGTCCCAGGGGTCATCAGAAAGCCCCATATTGGAAATCTTTACTAGTCTAGGGAACAGCAATGGACAACAACCAATATAGTGTCAAGCAGCATGGTGTTGCCAAGACAACCCAGAAGTAGGAGCGCTGAGGTCCTACTTTTCTTCTGAGATGCCAAAGAGGGCCCTGAAGATCAAGAGCACTGAAACTCAAAGATCCAGGGGGATTCTGTGATCTTTGATCACAGAATGTAGAGGTCAGCAGAAAAGTCCAGGAGACTCAGGGCAAGACTAAGCAGGGCTGATCACCCTACCCAATAATTTAGCAAGATAATGGAGCCTGGCCCTGGCACAAAGCCCCAGTGTATTGACTAAGACTGGACAGACACATGAATAAGACAAAGAAAACACTAGTTTTACAATCTAAAGATTCCCCTCCCCCCAGAAAAGAGTGTAACATAAAAACAGTTACAAGCAGAGAATCAAAGATAAAAAATGGATTTTCCACAAGAATAACAAATACCTAGAAGAAATGAAGCCAGAAAAAAATGAAATAAGATTCTGGGGGAAAGAATTGGAATGAGAATAAGTAGCTTAGAATAAAAAGTGGTAAGCCTTACCCAAGAATTGGACTCTGCTAGAATTGACAAAACAGAAATCGTACAGTCACTAGGTGGTACAGTGGATATTGAGTATGGAATTTAGAGTCAGGAAGACCTCAGTTCATATTTTGCCTCAGACATTTATTTAGTGTGGTAAGTTACTTCACCTCTTTCGTCCTCAGTTTCCTCATCAGTAATATGGGGAAAGTAATAGCACTTATACTTCACAGAATTGTACAGATAAATGAGATAACAAACATAAAGTGCTTCAAAAGCTGTAAAACACTGTATAAATGTTAGCTATTATTAGTATTAGCTGTCATTATTATTAAGAAATATTAGAACAAAATAAAAACATTCAAAAAATAGAATTCCATTTTGAATATATCTCAAAAACAATTGACTTGAAGGAGGTTGAGGAGAGAGAATTTAAGAATCTCGAATCCCGAAGACCATGATTAGGAGGGAACACAAACCAGAGCTCTCATGTTAATATAAAAAAATACTATAGATATCAAGAAAAAAGTTAGGTACTAAAGAACTATAGCCAGGATCCCATAAGACTTAGCAGCTCTGATGATGATGATGATGCCGGTTGTGGTGGTGGTGATGGTGATGGTGATGGTGATGATGATGATGATAGTACTTACATGGTGCTTTAAGAACTGCCTTTGTGATCCCCATTTTACAGTTGAGGAAACAGGTATACAGTAGTTAAGTGATTTAACTCAAATTTTGTGACTCCACTTGGCATTGACCACTGCACCACCTAGCTGCCTAATGAGATCACAGAATGCAGTATTTCAGAAGACAAAGGACAGAGGCTTAAAACTCAGAATAGCTTATCCTATATAGTTAAATATAATCTTACGAGGGAAAAAATGAATCTTTAATGTACTACAGGATTTTGAAGTATTTTTGATGAAAGACCAAAGATGAGTAGGATCTTTGACATATAACCAAATGTCTTCTGAGAGACCTAGAAAGGTAAATTTATTTGAGCAATTAAAAAGAAGCATATATTGATATAGTGCTAATATTCTAGTAACTTTGGGATTCTTAACTTGGAGTCCATAAACTTGTTTTCATTTTTTTTGACAACTGTATTTCATTGTAACTTGTCTTCCCCCATATTCTTATGTGTTTTATTGTATGCTTTTTAAAAACTTTTTTAAAAAAAATTCTCTAAATCACTACTGATTAGAGACATGCAAATCAAAACAACTCTGAGGTACCACAGCACAGCTATTAGATGGGCCAACATGACAAAACAGGAAAATGACAAATGTTGGACAAGATGTGGGGAAATTGGAGCACTAATGCATTGTTGGTGGAGTTGTGAAATGATCCAACCATTTTGGAGAGCAATTTGGAATTATGCCCAAAGATACCCTTTGACCCAGCAATAGCACTTCTCGGGCTGTATCTCAAAGAGATCATAAAAATGGGAAAAGAACCCACATGCACAAAAATATTTATAGCAGCCCTTTTTGTGATGGCAAAGAATTGGAAATTGAGAGGATGTCTATCAACTGGGGAATGGCTGAACAAGTTGTGGTATATGAATGTAATGGAATACTATTGTGCTATAAGAAATGGTGAACAGGCTGACTTCAGAAAACCTGGAAAGACTTGTATGGCCTGATGCTGAGTGAAGTGAGCAGAACCAAGACAACATTGTACACAGTAACAGCCATGTTGTGTGATGACTAATATTGATAGACTTAGCCCTTCTCAGCAATGCAAGGATCTAAGACATCTCCAAAGGCCTCAGGATGGAAAATGCTATCCACAAAGAAGAAACAACTATGGAGTTTGAATGCAGATTGAAGCACACTATTTTCTATTTTTTTTCCTCTGTTGTGTTTTGTTTCCTCTTTCTGGTGGTTCCTTCCATTGGTTCTAATTCTTACTTACAACATCATTAATGTGAAAATATGTTTAACAGAGATGTATATGTATAGCCTATATCAGTTGTGTGCCGAATTGGGGAGGGAGGTAGGGAGAGAGAGGGAGAAAAATTTGAAGTTCAGAAGCTTATGGAAGTGATTGTTGATAATTCAAAACAAATTAATTTAAATTAATTTTTAAAAAAAACTTTTTCTGAGAAAGGGTCCATAATCTTTATCCACACTGCCACAGGTAGGTTCAGTGTATACACACACACACACACACACACACACACACACACACACACACAATCATGAGGAGAATAAACAAGTCTCCCTTAAGAAGGAAAATAAGAAACACAATAGTCCTGGGTGATTGAGTAGGAAAATTACTGATGTTCTGAGAGTTTTGAAAGAGAAAGAGAAAAGAAGGTAAAAGGAATATACTAGTGTTGAAAGGAAGAAGAAAAAGGTGGAATTAGCTATTTGTCATAATTGAAATGTTTTGAGAATGGTAGACAAACAGGAAGTGAAAGGCAGCGTGGACATTAGACAAACCTTGTTCTTATCTAAAATGAACAAATATGGGCTTTTGAATATACTCAAAGTCTTTCTGGTGCAGAAATTCATCAAAATCAGCAGGTAAACAAATTGGAATGGGGTGTACAGATAGACGTGAAGGAGGATAGTACTGGGAAAGGAATGGTCAAAAACAGAACAGACTTCATCCCAAAAGATGGAGGGAGGTAGGGAAGGGAAGAGAGAGAAAGAACTATGATCTTTAGATCCTAGGGCTTCTTTGTTTTGACTCTTAAGATGGTTGGGTGATGCCTGAACAAATTATGGTAAATGAATGTAATGGGACATTATTGTGTCAGGAGAAATGATTGAAGAGATACTTTTAGAAAATCCTTGGTAATGTGTACAGATGCAGAGTGAAATGAGAAGAACCAAGAATATAATTTACACAAGGACAACAGCATTTTAAAGAGTGACAATTTTAAAAGACAAGAAATCAGTCAATACAATGACCGAGTCTTGAGAAGACCTACAATGAAGTATGTTATCCACTTCCTAATAAGGAAGTAGTGAACACAAACAGAGGCATACCTTTTTGGACATGGTCACTATGTAAATTTTCTTTGCTTAGTGATGCTTATTTGTTACAATTGGCATTTTCCCCCACTCTTTTTAAAGTGTGTCTGTGCTATTTTGTGGAGATTGGGGCCTCGCGGAAGTGATGCCGAGGGGAAAAAAAGCTATCCATTGTAACATTTTTAAAAATTCCTAGAAAAGAATAGAAGAAAGCGCAGACAAGCAGGGTAATTTTGAAAGTAACATGGACAATTTGTTTAAAAACATTTTGTTTAAAACATTGTTAAATTTTTACAAAAGCAAGCATTTTAAAATTGAGATTTGTGGTTTCATTTAGAATTTTTTCTTGTTCTGCTTTGTGCACAGAAATACTCTTTTTTGTTTGTATGTGTGTTTGTGTGTGTTTTGGTGTTTTAAGTTCAGAATGCGAGGAGTTTTTTTAAAAATAGGACCCACAGGAATTGTGAAGAAGTTGTGACTAAAAGACTTTGCAGAGGCAAATAAAGGAATTGTCTGAGTTAATTTTTATTCTATAGTCAAAGCTACTCTTCTTCTTAGAAGTCAGCCTCTTAGCTAGGGAATACGTATTCCAGTTTCAAGTTATTCTGTGGGTCTCTATTCTTAAAACTTGATTACAATTCCCTACTGATGTGTTTATCTTTGAATTATCAGCCAGATGACAAAATCAACTCAAAACATAGGCAGTTATTGAAATTTTCACAGTGAAAAAACATAGTTATAAAACATTTCCACCATCCTCCCTCAAATGTACCCCACAGCATTGAGCATGAACACAGAGGTCACAAGTAGATTGGTGTGCATGTGAGGAAAATATGTGGAAAGGTATGCACATGGAAGGACTGTGTGCTGAAGCCTCAAGTAAAGAGGTAAAACTCATGCCTCCAATGCTACAAGTTAACTGATGTCTTTACTCTGATTTGAACTGATCTTGATATTGTTGTGTCTGCTGGACCCTGCTGTGCTGAATAACATAGCAATATAGAGAGCTGAATGCTGTCCTTGGAATCAGATAGACTGGGCTTTGAATTCTACCACAGAGAATTCTTAGATGTGTGACCCTGAGCAAGTTACTTAACCTTTCTCAGTCTCTTTTTTTCTCATTTGTAAAATGAGGAAGTCAGACTCATTGACTTCTGATGTCCCTTTTGTAAGTTGCAGATTTTGTAATCAGTTGCAGAGGAGAAAATAAAGAAGATAGCATATACTTTAATAATCTATTATTTCAATGCTAAGATTGATATCATTGGCAATAATATAAAATATCCTGGAAAACCTGGCTTCAAGAATAATGGACAAAAGAACCTAAAGGTTTGTAAACTATAGGAAAGCTTCATGAATATATTTCTTGAATATGCCTGCGTCTTCTGGAACAGTCATATTACGCTGGATATGGGAATCTTAATAACATTTAAAAATGAGATTTATTTTAACAGACAGAAAGTGTCTGGTTACCAATGTGAGTTCTTTTTGAACCAGCTATTTATGTCTTTTCAACTTTGTATACAGATATATATATGTGTATATACATATCTTAAAATAAAGATCAAAATGAGAAAATATGGTAACCAATTGAGACAACTCCATTTTGACTTATTAAAAAATAAACTGATAATGCTAAACAATTAGAAATGGATAAAAGAATGAATTTCATCAGACTGTCACCATTCTTAAGGGTATCAATGTATGTTAATCATTTATTATGAGGAAATCAAAAGAACCTAGAAACCATCCCAGCCAATTACCATTTGACACAATGGAAATTGCACTGAATTTGGAATCAGAGAACCTGATAGTAAAATCCTGCCTTTCACTACCTCTAATCTTGGCTCAATCGCTGATGTTGTGTCTCTGTCCTAATTTATTCATCTGTAAAACGAACATGTTTGACTAGATGGCCTTTTAAGTTCTTTTCCAGCTCTAAGTCTATGATCATATGATTCTGTGCATGTAGGAAAACTCAATTAGATGAAAAATGTTTATTTATGGTATATTTGAATGGACAACCCATAAAGTTGATCCATATATGTCTGTTAAACTCTCTGTGAGGTGAGTGGGCCAAATTAATTTTAGGAAAATGCACAGTACTTTTAGTGACCTGAAACATTTTTCTGAAACAGAATCTTCGTTTTTAAATCTCAGTAAACTTCATATGAAGTTTTATGGCTCTGTGTCATAGTATATCACACACAGAGTCTCAAAGGAGTTCAGGTTGCAAGTCAAGAAAAGGACAATGTTATTGAGCACATGTATAATAGGAAAAGAACTGGTACAGGTTATATCAACAAAATGATTATCACATATTTTGAGTGTTACCCATGAAATAGAAAAAAAGCTAGCAGTTGCATAGATTCTCAATGGATTATCTCTAGGAGAATATGGACAGAAATAACAAAGAATATAGAGATGAAAATGCATTGCAGTTGGTAAAAGGTAGTTCTTCTTGCGGAAACCAACCCATATGATCTTATCACCTCATTCTTATTCTTTCATCTGTCATCCACCCTCATTCTTATTTTTCTATTTCTCTGTCTCTCTGTTTCAAGGGAAGAAATCCAAGTTAGGTATAGCCATATTAAAAGAAAAATGAAATGCGTATTAAAGCAACTCTGAGGTTTTAACTCATCTATCAGGTGGGCAAAACTGACAAAAATCAAAAATGACAAATTAATAGAGGGCCTGTGGAACACAGGCAAATCGATGTAACACAGGCTATGTTGCTCTTGCTCACATTTGATACTCCATCTTCTGACTCCATGCTTTTTCATTGGCTGCCTGCCAACCCCCAGAGTGTTCTTTCTTCTCTGCTCAAACCTCACCTTCTGTAAAAGGCCTTTCCCAGATCCTCTCAATGCCTTTCCTTTGAAATTACCTGTTTATGTCTTGTACATACATAGTTGTTTGCAAAAGAATGTGTGCTCTTTGATTATTAGGATTGTTGTTGCCTTTCTTTGTTAAGCTTAGCATTTATTGTGCTTAATAAATGCTTGTTGACTTAACTGATGAGTTGTTGGTGCAGCTGTAAATTGGTCCAGCCATTCATAAAAGCAGTTTGGAACTGTGCACAAAAAGATACTAAATTAAGCGTACCCTTTGACCTAGTAATACCACTTCTAGGCTTATACCTCCAAGAAATCAAAAGAAGAGGAAGAGGTCATATATATACAAACATATTTTGTAGCAGCTTTTTTTGCAGTGGCAAACAACTGGAAACCAAGGGACATGCTCTTCAACAAGTGAGGGCAACAAACATTTATTAAGTGCCTGTTGGGGTCACTAACTGTGCTAAGTGCTGGGTGTACAAAGAAAGGCAAAAACAGACCCACCTCAAAGAGTTCACAATCTATTGGAGGGGCTGACATTCAAACAACGATTTACAGACAGACAAGATCAGTTTTACTTCTTCGAATACCAAGCTTCCTCCAAGGCCCATATTAAGTGAATCTCTTTTAAGAGACTCCTCCTGATCTCCTCAGTTGTTAATATGAACCATCCCCTCAACCTCAGTCTATTTTGTATATATTCTTGATTTACTGACCTGTAAATATCATATCCCTTTAGTAGAATGCAGACTTCTTGAGGTCAGGGTGCATTTCACTTTTATATTTTCATTCTCAGGGCCAGCATAGTTTCTGACACAGGTGATGTACTTTTTTTTTTTTAATTGAGTCAAATTGAATTTAGAATGTGTGAAGGGGAGTAATATGAAACAGAGTAGGAAAAATATATTGAAGTCAGATTGTGGATGATCTTAAATAACTGGCTAAAGAATTAGTAATTTATTGTATTGACCATTGAATGTTTTTTTCAACAAGGGAGCAACATGAACCAAGAATCAACCAAGAGCAACAAGAATCAGGAAGATTATTTGGGCATCTTTGTGTAGGATAGTTTGGAGAGGAGATGAATTAGAGAAAAGGCCTTCTGGTGGGAGGGCAGTCTAGGCTAGAAGTGATATAAGTACTTAAACTGGATATAGCAATGTGAATAGAGAAGAGGGGACAGCTTTGAGAGAGATTATAAAGGTAGAGATGACAGAATCAATTGATTTGAATGAAAAGGTGAAAAAAGAGGAAAGAATCAGATGATTCCAAGGTTTTGAGCCTAGATAAGTTGTGAATATAATCAATGCATTGGAAGTACCACCAGAAATAAGCATGTGGAAAGAGGCCTGAGTTTAGAGACAAATGTTAGATAGGTGTGAGGCACCAACAGGATAAGTGGCTAGAAATATCCCCAAGACAATTTATGTAGTATCAGTACTTGAAAGTATTCATTTATCCATTCACTCTTTCATTCATTCATTCGCTATACATTTATTGAGAGCCTACTGTGTTAAGATATACCAAGTACTATGAAGTTTACAAATATGACTGAGACATAGTCCTTGATCTCAAAGAAGTGCTTTACCCTGTTATATTCGTTATTGATTACCTTCTGTCTTCACTTTTGGGAAAGATATATTTCTTACCTGGCAGTAGTTATCCTCTATAGTTATTTGTGCCACCACCATGATGCACCATTCTGTATTGTAGTAGACTCTGGCTTGTTGCTGGTTTTGGACTGAAGCATTTCCTCATGTCCGTGGTTGATTATAGCTTATATAATCAGTTCAACGTTGAGTATTTGGGGGGACGTGAGGGCAGTCACCTGCAACCATATATGCTGTAAAATTCTTGTTACTTTGATCCTTGCTGCTTGTCTTGGGCTTATTTGCCTTTTCTGAGAGCACAGAGAGGTGCTGGTGTTAACTCCTACCTGCCCACCTTTCTCCAGAGTCCGTGCGTGCTGGTGCCTGCTACAAACAGCAAAATGAAGGAGAGCCAGGAAGAGGTAAGTGTTAAAGCTGAATTCTCATTTGGGATTGGCATGGGAGGGACATGCTAGTTGTTGTGGGGAGGGTAAGGGGTAGGGCATTTGGTACATTCTATCTTTTGCCTGCACAATGGAAAGATCAGAACTAAAGCTTGAAAATACATGTACAATCACATGTAAGTATACACACACACATGTATATATGCATATTTGCACATACATACACATATCAGTATGGTATAGTAGATAGAGAGCAAGACTTGGATTCAAGATGACTTGAGTTCAGTTCCTGCTTCTGACATATTCTGGCTATGTGGCCCTAGTTAAGTCATTTAACCTCTCAGTACCTGAAATAGATTTCCAAAATAATAAATTATAGTATGTTTGTCCATTTCTATTGGCTAGAGGCAGTTTCCTCAGCAGGAGCTCCTACAACAATGAAATCACAGGGCCTTTCTGTCTGCCTGTCTGCCCACCTAGTTGGTATAATTGGTTGAGGGATAGGGTGAAGTGAAGGTTAGAAGTTGGGGAAGAGATCCACTTAAATCTTTATGGTTCTAGTCTTTTCCCTACCTGTTCTTGGATAGAGAAGTGGGAAGATTATAGCTATATTAGAAGAATCGCGAGCAGATAAAAATGAACAGCACTTAAGCCAGAGGATTTCATCCTTTCTCATTTTTCCTACTCGTATGCTTTTCCCATTGTCTCTATTCTGTCTCCAGCTTCCTCCCCCCAAGATGAATAATTTTTGCTCAGTGTCTTTTATTAGATTACCTTATTGCCGCGGATATTCACTGCAGAAAATCTTTTTGAAAAAAAAAATAGTATATAACTATGCCTAAAAAACAAGAATCATTGGTCATACTGGCTATTTCAGGAACAATTTTATACTTTACATGGATTAGGAGCAGAACAAATTAACGTTTATCATAATATGAGAGCAGTTGAAAATAGAAGCTTTAAACTTATTTAAATAAATTAACTAAGGGGCAGCTAGGTGGCGCAGTGGATAGGGCACCGGCTCTGAAGTCAGGAGGACCTGAGTTCTAATCCAGCCTCAGACCAAACACTTGACACTTACTAGCTGTGTGACTCTGGGCAAGTCACTTAACCCCAATTGCCTAAAAAAACAAAAAAATAAAATAAAATAAATTAACTAACTGGAGTAAAGATTCATCATAATACCTGAGAGTAAAATTAGGATTTATATTTTGCTGTATCAAAAGAGGTCTACTGTCCTCTTTATACAGAGAAATGTAGTTCTTTGGTGGTGTAACAAAGTGCAGCAGTCTGTGGAACAATTACTCCATGTAAAATTAGTTTCACTGATCCATTTGGGGATTGAACTTTATCCCTCATTGCTATCATATCTTTCCCCTACTCTTTCTGACTCCAAACCCCTATGAAGAGATTTATTGACTGAAAAGAATACAAAATCATTTCATAAAACTTAAATTGAGTGTTTGGAGGAGGAATGAGGATTTACATTATTACATAATTGCCTGTATGTCAATTATGTCTACTTACATTGTTATTTCTCTTATATTGTAAATTCCTAAAGGGCAAAATCTGTGCTTGTTCATTTTGTTTTATTCAGAGCTTAAGGTAGTGCCATATGTAGTTGGGTGCCTCTTATTTGTGCCTCTTATAAATTATTGGATTATTAAAATTGGATATTGTAGAGAGAGATTGTCGGGAGTTGCTAAGAATAGAACAGAGCTCATTGTTGTCTATACAGAGAACATCATAGTAGCCTTTGTACTTAAGGTTCAGGGCTGAGTTTGTTCTTGCAAGTCAGTCATTCTTTCCTTATTCCTGCTATGTCAGAAGTGGTAGGAGAAGAAGTTTCTTGTCTGCAGTAGATTTTGCCTCAGTATCATTCATGTTTCTGATTTTATCTATTTACTTACTGCTAACTTTAGTACTGCCCTATGTTGACTTTCAGCTTCTGAATGATCTCCAACTCTAATGATTACCAAGCTTTGTCCTGTGGGCCATTCTGGGCCTTCAGCTTCTCTATGATTTACAGTGCCCTATTGCTTTCCCTTTTCTGACATACTGCTCTCTGTCTTCATCTTTAGCTAACATGTAATTTCTAGGAATATAATCATCTGTTATTTGGACTTTTAGTTTACTTGGCTTTGTCTGAGTTTGTCTTATCCACTACTGCCCACAACCACCATGATTTAGCCCTTTCTTTTCATCACTAGCCAAATAGTTGTTTTGGTTCATTCTGATTTTTGCTCATACAATTGCACTAAGGGATTTATTCTTTATTTATAAAACATAATATAATTATTATAATAATAGTTGACATTTACAGACTTATTTAAGATTGCAAAGCACTTAATATGCATTAATTCATTTGACTTTAGTATGAATTTAAGAAGGTTTTATCATTACTAATTACTCAAGTTTACCATTCATTTTACAGGTTGCATTCATTTAAGCACTTTGTTGTATATAACCTACTATGATAATTACATTGTTTTTAAAATGTTTTGCTGAAATTTTAAAATGTGTTTTGCTGAAGTGTTCAAATAACATTACACATTTTGTGCTCAAGTAACTAGAGTTAAGGCTCACTGGTTTCAACAAACACAATTAAATTGTTTTGAGTTGTGTTTTACTAATTTGTATTTTGCTTTATTATGTAAACATTTGGCACCATTATTAAATTATACTATTATCTTTTTTTTTTTTTTTTTTTTTTTTAGCAATACTGACGCTTAACTAATAGTTAGTTGTGGTCACTGCAGTCATTGCCTTTGGTATTTTTGCTGCTGCATTATGAATGCCTATTTTAAAAGTAGGCATTTTTATATGTGACTCACCTACATGTGGGAAGCACTCATGACTACTGCAGCTCTTATTCTGCTGTTTCTCCCTTGCTGACTCTTATGGTTGCCTGTTGGGTAACAGCTAGTGGAAATGACAGGCATGTGTCTTGTACTTCTAGTTTCTTCAGACCTTTGAATCATACCTAGTGCTTGGCAAGGTCAACAATCCTTGATATTATCAGCATGATTTGAGTACCTTAATAAACTGTGTAAACCCTTACTTTTACCTTAAGGAATTTGAGATTCCTTCTTGAAAAATCAGAAAATGCTGTGGAAAAAGATGAAATTTTTTTTTTATAGTAACCGTAACATTTTAAAAGTATATTTCCACTAATCCCTTAAAAAATTTTTTTAAAGGTAAAGAGAGACCTTCTGTCCAGTCTTTGAAAACATCAAGAGATACTTCTCCCTCCAGTTCCACAGCAGCTCCCTCATCAAAGGTTTGTTTTGCTTCTTTAGATTAAAAAATAAATGATCAATTGAATGATGTAAATTAACCAGAATTAATTAAGAACTTACCATTTGCAGTTCCAGGTTGTTTTGGTTGTTGTCCATAGATTTTTAATGGCATTTAAATCAGGTGAGTTTACAGGCCAGTGAAGCATGTTCTTAATCTTTTGGGATATATTCTGTTTCCATTTGAGAATTCTGATAATTCTAGAACAATTCTACTGATTCATATCTTTTGACCATTTATCTATTGGGGTAAGACCCTTTGTCTTATGGTAGCTGTTTTTAAAGGAAAGAATTACTCGTTAAAATTTTGGTAATTTATTAAATGCCTATTAATTTTTAGGTACAGAACACTCATGTGGAAATTTATCCTCATTGTCATCATAATCTATTTATATATTGTTTTCAAGTTTACAAAATGTTTTCCTCATAAAAATTATATGAAGTAAATAGTTTTAATCATCAATACTCATTTTACTGATGAGGAAGCAAACAGGAAGAAGCAAAGTGGCTTGACTAACTTGAATTAGCTCTCAGGTCTAAGACCCAAGCTCTTTTCACTACATAAAAGCATTTCATTTCATAAATTGTTTCTGCCTTAAGGGAGGTATACTTTTTATTTTTATTTTAATATTAAAAAGTCTTTTTGAATTTTAATAGAATTTTTTTTTATTAGGTCTTGGATAAACCTAGCAGGCTAACTGAAAAGGAGCTTGCTGAGGCTGCAAACAAGTGGGCTGCAGAAAAATTAGAGAAGACTGATGAGAATAACTTACCAGAAATTTCTGATTATGATGTAAGAACCACCTTTCTCTGTCTACTTTCTCCATAGTTGAGAGATAGTTTGTTGTCTTAATATATATTATTTGTTGGAAGAAAAGCAATGGAATTGCCATTTCATTATTTCTTAGATATTTAGATATTTTATAGATAGATGGCTAGTTTTAGTATTTTGTGTGTGTGCGTGTGTGTATTCATTCTCTTTGTGTTTAGAAAATAAGGTGAAAGATTTTTCTTTTAATGTAGACCTGTGATTTTATCTGTGTAGATAACTCCAAGTGAAGGAACTCCCTCTGTGATTGCAGAACATTGAACCCATCTGCGTTGTACAGTCTAACATTTACTTGGGGCACTAGGATAATGCATTGCCTGTGATCATGAAGTTAGAATATTTTAGAGGCAGATCTTGAATTCCTGTGATCCTGACTCTAAAGCTAACATTTTCTTGCTTTTGCTGCACTGCCTTTTACTATCAAGATAGATCATACATTAAAAGAGCATGAGTTCATAACAGAAGAAAAAAAAATTGATAGGGTTAAAACTCATGTTGAGATTTTAAAAGGAGTAGTAAAATGTAAATATTAGTATGAGTTTCTTCTAGGTTGGGATTGCTAGGTAGTTTCCCAGGATTACTTAAATGCCTTGGGGCAAATATATTTATCAGGGAGTTTTAGTGGAAAATGTTTTTTGTTTTTGTTTTTCTTTTAATAAGGTTTAAGATAATTATTAATGACATTTCAGCTATCAGTAGTAGTAATAACATTGCTTATATAATTATGCAGTTGTGGTGTTGTTACTGTAATTTCAGTAGTAACAGGAATATATCCTTCAGAATATAATATTGATATTGGTTTAAAAAATTGAAAATTATCTGATAGACTGAACTTTTTCAAAAAAGACCCACTCTACACCAGGCAGGTGTGCTTAATTCAATCTGACTTTGAATATGATTACTTTTCCCAGTTGAAAATAAGAGGCTAAATGTGTTTTAATAAAGAATGGGATGAGAGGATTGTTTGGCCTACTGCTCAGTATTGCTAGCATTTCTTTAGACTTTTAGCCTTTTTGTATCTAAAAGTAAGTCACCTTAATCACCACTCTGTAAACATAACCTTCATAATCCACCTTTTATTGAGAATCTCACTTTAGCCTGGCAGTCCTTCACACTCATGTGTATGTTGTTTTCTGAGCATCCTACTGATAACATAGACAGAAAGAAGAGTTGATCACAGTACTAGCTTAGATATATGATATAGTAGTGATGAAGTATTTCAGTAGTTCTAGACTTCTCCTGGAGCTGTCTGCCAAACACATAGTACTTAATTTATTGATTTGTCTTAGTTATCAGTGAGCGGAGGAACAAAGGAGTGGCATTCTATTTTGGATCTTATTTTCACTAATAGGAACAAACTGTTTCCTGGAATGTATTGCTAGAGATCTTGGGTACTTACCTTCTATCTTTAATACCTCTATCTTTAAAGTTTTGATAGAACAGAAAAATCTTGTACATTGTCTAGCATACAACCTAGATTTGGGGAGAGTAGATTTAAAAGGGATCAGCGGAAGAATAGGTAGCATCCCATAGATCAAAAATCTATAGAAGTTAGCCTTGAAGAAGAATAAAGAGATGAGTAAGGATTCATAGGGAATACATTGACAAACTTTGATTTTAAAAAGATATGTACAGTAATAGCAGGTAACAGAAAAGTTATGTCAGGATCAATAAAACCGAGAATAATCTGAGGCTGTTAAGGAAAGCCAAGTAAAACAGAAATGAGGAGGAGGTGGTTTGGGGTCCTGGTATGAGGGATTTAGCCTGGAGAAGAGAAAACCTTAGAGGGCATTATAGTTGTCTTTAAATATTTGAAGGCCTCACCTGGAAAAGACATTACACTTGTTTTATTTTGCCATAGAGGGTAGAATTGAGCGTAATGGAATGAAAATTGCAAAGAGGCAAATTTAGGTGCGATATAAAGAAAAACTAGAGCTATCCAAAAGTGAACTGCATTTGGAGGTAATATATTCTTCTTATCATGTTCTTCATTTGAGATTTAAAAGCAGAGACTGGGTAACTACTTTTTTTGTGTATTTGTTTTCTTAGGGAGTTGGGGTTAAGTGACTTGTCCAGGGTCACACAGCTAATAAGTGTTAAGTGTTTGGTCTGAGGCCTGATTTGAATTCAGGTCCTCCTGACTTCAGGGCTAGTGCTCTATCCACTGTACCACCTAGCTGCCCCAGTTTAGTGCATTATAAAGGAAGTTCTTAGTCAAATTGTGTTGGATTAGATGACTGAGGTCCTGTCCAGCTTTGAAATTCCGTGATTCTTGGGTCAGTGAGTTGATAAAGTTCAAAGATATATGTGTGGACTGTTCAAATAAGAGATGTGTGACTAGAGAAAAACTTAGATTTATTTTAGTGAACATTTTAAAAATCATTAACCTTTTTTAAAAAGCCATTTTTTCCTGTTGTGTTTCAATTTTCAATTTAAATACTTTTCTTCTCTTTTAATTTTTCTAAAACTGAGGCCTATTTGATTTAATATTTCCTGTAGTTTACCAACCATGAAAAACAATATTGAGAAGTGGAGAGAGAGAGCTGATCTTGAAGCCAGGATGGCCTGTGCACAAGTCACTTGAACCTTTAATGCACAGAGGGTGACAACCAACATTGCTAGAGGAAATTTTTTCACTTCCTTTCCTGAGAGTTTTCTTTTTCAGTAAAATCATAGGTCCAATACCTATCTCATATTTTAGTAATTAGGCCTGGAAATGTAATGATTTCAGAAGTTTCTTTAAGAATATATGGTTTTGGGGCAGCTAGGTGGCACAGTGGATAGAGCACTAGCCCTGGATTCAAGAGGCCCCGAGTTCAAATTTGTCCTCAGACAGATAACACTTACTAGCTGTGTGACCCTAGACAAGTCACTTAACCCCATTGCCTTGCCAAAAAAAAAAAAAAGAATATGTGGTTTCCCTTCTTTCTCTTTATTGCTCTTGGCCTCTTCCAGTCTGTGGAGTGCCTGTTCGTATAAAGATGACTAAGTCTAAGAAGCATACCACTCATAAGCAGTCATGAAAATGACAGAAATGGCATCAAGAAACCTAGGTCACAGATATATGAGTCTCTGAAAGGGATTGATCCCAAGATTCTGAGAAATATATGCTTTGCCACGAAACATAACAAGAAGGGGCTGAAGAAGATGTAGACCAACAATAGCAAAGCCATCAAGGCTTGAGCAGAGGCTTCTAAGACCAAGCTCCTCAGGCCTAAGATCCCCAAGGCCAGAGCCCAGCATGCTCTAATACTCAAGATGGCCTCAAGCATCTCGTCCCTAGGGTTAGCACCAAATCCATAGGCCTCAGCATCATGAAGCTCAACTCTAAGGTTGCCAGAACCAGTGACCCCAAGGACACCAACTCTGACATCAAGTTCAGTAAATCTGACACCAGGGTCACCAAGATCAATCCCATGGCAGCCAAGTCTGAAGACAAAGTCACCAAATCTGACCCCAAGGTCATGAAGCCCAGTTATTCCAAGGCTCCCAAGCCCAGTGATTCCACGGCTGCTAAGCCTACTGACTGCAAGCCTCCCAAATTCAACAACTGTAAGGGCACCAAATCTAGAGATTCTGGGGCCTAAAGCAACTAGTCCCAACCTTTCAAAATTGCTGCTTCAGGACAGAAGGACTTGTTTAAATCCTAAGCCACTTTTTTTCCCCCAGCCAGGGTGTGATTGTTCAGTGTTTTGTATAAGTAAAGAAAATGGTGAGCGATAAGAAAAAAAGAGAGTATTGTGGCTTCCTAGTACTTCAAGATTTGAACACTGGCCCAGTTGAGATGAAAATGGAATTTGGAAACAAAAGTAGCCTGCACCTGATGTCATTGCATTTATGAACCCTAGTACTATGAATAGCTTACTTGTACTCACGACTGTTTATAAGCCTCTTGTTTTCTGTGGCACCACACTTGTGTATAACCTCACTCTTTCAGCTTTCGTTCTCCATTTTCTGTTGTGCCACGTTACACCACAGTCCGTAGTCTACTATAGTCTAGCAAATGAGTACTAAAAGTTAACTATTACACAGAATTTTAATTAGTCTCTTGTTCTTTCCTCTCTTTTCCCTCCTCCCATCCTAATGCTGGGTCAAAAATATAATACATTGTAAATTAAGCTAGCTTCATTTATGTAATTTTCCATTTGTAATACTTCTTGGTGAACTGTTTGCAAGGCAGTGATGTGAAGTTAGAACAGTTTACCCACACAAATATTATTTAAAAATTTTTGCCGTTCTCTATTAAGTGTGTTTCTAGATACTGTGACCAAAAATAAAACTAGTTTATTGCTTAAAATGAGCTATCAAAAATAAAGCCATAGCTGATTGTTTGAAATGAGCTATTTATATCACCTTGAAAGTTACTACTTCCTTTTTCAGGTTTCCTCCTTTGTTCTTTAAAAAATCTGTAACCCGAAGTAGCAGAAATTAAGATTCAGAGAGCAGATTCAGAAATCAAATAAAACCTACCCCTTATAATAAATTGTGAATTCTTAATTCCCTATTTCTTTTCTGATTTTTCTTACACCACTCCTCTGTATCCCACTGCAGACAGTAGATTCTTTAAAGACTATTCCTGGAAGAGATGACAGATATTCTGGTTTGATCACAATCAAGTATGTTGAATAAATTAGCCTAGAAGCTTCATCTCACCCACTATTAAGAAAGATACCTTTCTTCCATATTTCCTTTATATATTCTTATCATGCATAGTGAAATCAAAAGAATTAAAGACACTAAAATGATTAAGAATTATCTTTTTCCTTAATATAATTTCTTTTGCCAGTTGTATCCTAGAAACAACTATATGAAACATCCTTTACGTAATTTATTTATTCTTATTACATTTTCTTTATTTTGTTAAGTATTTCCCAATTACATTTTAAAAAAAATTTTAACATTCATCTTTTATAATTTTGAACTCCAAATTCTCTTCTGCCTGTCCCTTACCTATTGAGAAGGCAAGCAATACAATTATACATATGAAGTCATGAAAAACATATTTCCATATTAGCTGTGTTATTTAAAAAAAAAAAGACCACACACACAAATACAAGAAAAATAAAGAAAGTCAAAAGAGTGTGCTTCAATCTGTACTCAGAGATCATCAGTTTTCTCTCCGGAGGTAGATAACATTTATCAGCATAGGTCCTTTGGACTTGACTTGAATCACTGTTTTGATCAGAGTAGCTATGCCTTTCATAGTTGATCGTTTTTGGTTCTGCTCAATTCACTTTGTATAAGTTCATATAAGTCTTCCCAACTTTTTCTGAAACAAACCCTTCTTTATTTCTCAAGTCACATTATTACTGTATTACAATCATATGCCACAGCTTGTTCAGCTATTCCCCAGTTGATGGGCATCCTTTCAATTTTTAATTCATTTGCCACCACAAAAAGAGCTACTATAAATATTTTTGTACATGTGGGTCCTTTTTCTGTTTGTATGATCTCTTTGGGATACAGACCTAAAAGCGGTATCGGTGGGTCAAAGGGTATGTTTTATAGCCCTTTGTGTAGAGTTTCAAATTGCTCTCCAGAATGGTTGGATCAGTTCACAACTCTACCAGCAATGCATTAGTGTTCCAATTTTGCCACATCTTCTTCAGTTTTCTTAATTTTCCTTTTCTGTCATGATAGCCAATCTGATAGGTATGAGGTGATACCTAAGAATTGTATTAATTTGCATTTCTCTAATCTGTAGTGATTTAGAGCACATTTCTTGTGACAGCTTTGATTTCGTCTTCTGAAAACTGTAGCTCATATCCTTTGACCAATTTGTCAGTTTGGAAATGGCTCTTATTTTTGTAAATTTGCCTTCATTCCCTACATATTTGATAAGTGAAGCCTTTATCAGAGAAACTTGTAAAAAAAAATTTCTTTCCACTTTCCTGCTTTCCTTTTAATTTTGGCTGCTTTGGTTTTGCTTGGGCAAAACCTTTTTAATTTCATGTAATCAAAATTATCCTTTACATTGTTTAAAAAATAATTTAATGTCAGTTTTATTCTTTTTAAAGGCTGGGTCTTCAGCTCCATTATACAATGACCAACCAGAAGAACCTGAGACAAATGCCGCAGATAGTATTGAACTGTTTGAAGATAACCAGGTAACCAGTCGCTCAAAAGCAATAGCATCAAAGACCAAAGAAATTGAACAGGTATTCTGATTTTTTAAAATATGTTATACTAACTGCAACTAACTGAGGTATTTCAATGGATAAAGATTATTGTAAAAATAGCTTAATGTTTACTTTCACATTAAATGTTGAGAGTGACCCCTTTCTGAAGGAAGAAAAAAAGTCTGTTTTACCAACATTAAGTCTTTGTATTTATTATTCTGTACAGTTCTATATATGTTTGTTTTTATATATACATACATATATAATATATATGTACACATATATAAATATATACATATATTCTATGAAGAGAGATATGGAGTGTAGCTTCTTTTCACTTCTTATTCTGAATAAGAATGACAGAATTTCACTCTCTGAAGAGATGTCAGCAGGATTTTATTGAGATTTTTCTAGTACTCACATAGTATTTATAGCTTTAAAGACAACAACACTTTTTGTTATAATTAGCATTTGTCACTAGCCTTTGCTCGTTCTGAACTTTAGCAGTTAACATAATTTTTATCGAACTTTGATAAGCTTTTATATTTAGTTTCTTTACTTGCTTTATCTTCTGTACATGCTTTACTTAAAAAACTAAGTTTGTCAATGAATTTCCTGTGCAGTCATATTAGGCAATTTACCCTTTTCTTCCTTATCAGAATTGCTTCTTTAGGCCTTCAGAATTTCATCAAGGGCTTCCCATCATTCCTGAGTTTATCTCCCTAGTATAATTTTACTTGCTTCACTTCACTTAGCTCTACTTTGCTTTACTTGAATTCTATCTATATATTTACCCTCTTTCTTCTGAAGTCTTTTAAATATGTGTTCCTCAGACATGTTACATATGGAGTAAGTCCAGTTTTCTTTTCCTCCATTATGAATGTGAAGGTGAAATTTTCATTTCAGTTTAATGGTTTGGAAGTTGGATAAGATGACCTTGTCTGTTCTAGCTCCAGCATTTGGTGGTCCTTAATTATATTGCCATTTTTATGTATTACCTAGAATAAATGTGGAATAAATATCGAATGGTTATATATTTTACTTAGTACACCTGGTACAAGATTATTCAGTAACTTTTTATACACACACACACACACACACACACACACACACACACAAAATGTTGTGCTGACTTCTCCCATTCATAACCATACCTAATTGCATTGCAGTCTCCAAATTGCAGTTCTCTCTAAATGTAAGGGAATGAGCGTTTATACAGTGCCTACTGTGTTCCAGGCACTATACTAAGAGCTGTTTATAAATATTATCCCATTTGATTCTTATAGCACAGGGCTATTTATAAATAGTATCCCATTTGATGCTTACAGCACTTCTGTGAGGGAGGTACTATAATTATCTCCATTTTACAGTTGAGGAAATTGAGACAAAGTGACCCTTGCCCAGGGTCACACAACTAATAAATGTCTGATGCCAAGTTTTAATAATGATAATAGCTAACATTTATGTAGTGCTTACTATATGCCAGATGGTGTGTAAATACTTTGCAGTCATTGTCTCATTTGATCCTCACAACAATCCTGGATGATAGGAGCTATTATTATCCCCATTTTTAGGCAGGCAGAAATTAAGTGACTTGCCCAGGGTCACACAGCTTCGAAATGTCTGAGGCCAGAGTTGAACTCAGGTCTTCCTGACTCTAGGCTCATCACTATCCACTGTGCCATCAGCTGCCTCAATATAATAATAGCTAGTATTTATATAGCATCTACATTATATAGCCTAGCCAGGCACTATTTTAAGCACTTTAAAAATATTATCTAATTTCTAAAGAGTTTTATAGTGTGTACAAGTAGTTTTATTCGTTAGACTATTTTACATATATAGTAAAAATGAACTTACCATGGCCGTTATTGATGTTTAGAAATTGGTCACTTTTCCTCTCACTCCCTACACTTTTGAAAAAGAAGGAAAAAAGCAAATATGACAGCTTACTAAAGGGAAAATTTCAAAATTTACCATTTATTATATTATTTTCATTATCATCATCGAAATTATCATTTCATTATCATCATCGAAATTATTCAGATTTACTTATCTTCCTCATTCATTTTATTTTAACAAATTACTGTTAGACCTCTAAAGCTGTGGTCACCAAAATAAAGACCTATCATGAAAATTAATTCTTTCCTAATATGTATTAATTAATTGTTGCATATTAATTAATAATTATAATGTATTTATATGATAATATGATTATATTGGCATATAATAATTAATATAATATGTTTATTTACAAATTATACACATGGACTGTCATACCAACACATTATAAAACATAGACAGTGTAATATAGACTGTGCATTCTTTGAAGCAAGGTAAACATTCTGTTCATCTGTGATTGATTCACTATCCCATTATACTGAGTGACTTTTTGAAACTTCATTTCTTTTCATGCCTCCCATTCTATCTCCTCACACCTTCTCAGCTAAGAATTTCATGGAAAAAAATTTAGACCATTCATTGAAATCTTTCCCTTCTCTCTTCCTCTTCATCTCACATTATTTAGATATCTTCTTTTCTTTTCTTTTCTTTTTTTTTTGTTTGTTTGTTTTTTGGTGAGGCATTTGGGGTTAAGTGACTTGCCCGGAGTCACACAACCTGTGAGTGTTATGTGTCTGAGGCCGGATTTGAACTCAGGTCCTCCTGACTAGAGGACTGGTGCTCTACCTGCTGCACCACCTAGTTGCCCCTATTGGTTTTTTTGGTTTGTTTGTTTGTTAGTTTTGTTTTGTTTTGTTTTGTTTTGGTGAGGCAATTGGGATTAAGTGACTTGCCCAGAGTCACACACTAGTGAGTGTCATGTGTCTGAGGCCAGATTTGAACTCAGGTCCTCCTGACTCCAGGGTCAGTGCTCTATCCACTGTGCTACCTAGTTGTTCCCAGATATCTTCTTCCAAAGTCTTCTTCACTCCAGTCTAGGATGAAGATGTAGCTCTTCTCCTTACCAAGGCAAACTCCTCTGCAGGCAGCCTTGATGCTATCCCCTACCAATTTCTTTAGCAAATTGCGCCTACTATTTTTCTCTTATCTTCATTCTCCCCTGATCTACTGGCTCCTTCCCTGCTGCCCTCAGATATGCTCATGTGAAACACAGGAGTAAAGAGAAACTTAAAAATGTAAACATGAATGAACAGTGATAAAAAACTAAACAGGTTACTTGCTCAGAGTCACATAGGTAGTAATACATTTCTGTGATGGGATTAGAATTCAAGTTTTCCTGACTTCAAACCCAGATTCTATTCTTTATGCCACCCAGATGATACACATGTCCCTTCTGAACCCTGACATCATTGGGAATAGTAGAGGGAGTTTAATTAGACTATAAGTAGGCCAGCTAGGTGGCACAATGGATAGAGTACCAGACCAGGAGTCAGGAAGACTCATCTTCCTGAGTTCAAATCTGGTTTCAGACACTGAGTGGCCATGTGGCCTGGGCCGTCACTTAACCCTGTTTCCTCATCTATAACATGAACTGGAAAGGCAAACCACTCCAGTAGCTCTGCCAAGAAAACCCCAAATGGAGTCACAAAGAGTCAGACATCACTGAAAATGACTGATCAGCAAGGTGAGAGCTTTTGTTATGTCTTGATGATCTTAAGAAAAAACTGAAAAGATTGAGAAAGAAGACTGCATTGGGGGAGAAGAAAAAGGAAAGAAGTGTAAAATGACTGCAGTCAAATAAGTGCAAAATGAATTCAGCAGGATGGGGAAAATATCTATATTTGTAGAACTAAATATAAAGCTCTTTGCAAACCTTTAAAGCGTTATAGAAATGTTAGCTATGAACCCACTCTCCTGTGATAGAATCACTTGTGGAGTCCCACCTCCATGTCAAAACAGTTTTCTCTTTCCACTTAAGAGAGCTGATTCCTGATCCCCAATCTTATTTCTCAGCTCCCAGCTCTCCCTTTGCTCCCAGGAACGAAAAGACATGGCTCCTAGGCCTGGAAAGAATACTCCTCTCTCTAACCCTCATTCCTCGAGTACGTGCCCAATAGATTTTTCTCTGTGCATTTCCACTTTTAACACAGTTATTTCAGTAATAAAAAACATGGTTTCTGCTTCAAGAACTAGTTAAATTCTTGTCCTTTCCCTCCCTCCTCCACTTCCTTAGATCTCCTTTGAAATTAGCCCATAAATGGTCTTTTTGATCTATCAATTAAACTTAAACAAGGTGAGAATTTTGAAGAAGCCTTAGAACCGTGTAAATGCTAATTTAATGTCTTAGTATTGTCTTGCTATCTGTAATTGTTTAACTTTGTAATATTTCTTTCTTTAATGTCTTTATGTGTCAAATACTCAACTCACTTCTGATTTATGTTTCTTGCTTTTTTAGTATGTGACTGATATCTTTTTAAAAAACAATGTGTATCACAGTAGATTCCTAATACCCTCCTTCCTATGCCATTTCCCATATACATTGAACCTTTGCTTTTAACCAGGGAAACTGATTAATTAAAAGTTATTGATCATGTCTGTCAGCATGTGTATTCTACTATGTTATATCCACAGTCCATTATTATCAATCCTCTGGAATCAAGATTATTTAGTATATACCTTTGACATCCTAGAGACTTTGCACTCCTGTGTCTCATCATCCAAACTCCACTCCATTCCCCCTACCACCCAATTCCTCATTTTCATCCCACTCAATCCTCCTACCCAAAAGTTTCATCCTAACTCCACCCAGGCCTTCCACTGTGACTTCTAGAATGTTTGTTCCAACCTAGCAAAACTGAGCATAATCCTTCAGGGTAAAAAATGGTCATTCAATGAAATAGGGGACTTTAAGGCATTCCTGAGAAAAAGACCAGAGCTGAATATAAAATTTGACTTTCAAATACAAGACTCAAGTGAAACATGGAGGAGGTAAACAGGAAAGAGAAATCATAAGAAACTTATTTTAAGGTTGAACTGTTTACATTCCTGCAGGGAAAGATGATATTTGTAACTCATGAGTCCTTTTTCAGTATTAGGGTAGTGGGAGGGAAAAAAATTGTATATATGTATAGATAGATAGATAGGGGGCACAGGGTGAGTTGAAGATGAAGGGGTAATACCTGGAAAATAAAATTAAGGGATGAGAGAGGATTATACTGGGAGAAGGAGAAAGGGAAAAGTAGAATAAGGTAAATTATCTCACATGAAACAGATAAGAAAAGGCTCTTACAGTGGAAGGGAAACGGGGGAAGGTGAAAGGGAATGAGTGAATCTTATTCTCATAGGATTTGGCTTAAGGAGGGAAGAACATACACACTCAATTGGGTATGAAAATCTGTCTTACCCTACAGGAGAATAGCGGGGGAAGGGGACAAGAGAGTAGGGAGATGATAGAAAGGAGGGCAGATTGGGAGAGGGGATAATCAGAAGCAAACACTTTTGAGGAGGGACAGGATCAAAAGAGAGAATAGAATAAATGGGGGGTAGGATAGGATGAAGGGAAATATGCTTAGTTTTTCACAACAGGACTACTATGGAAGTGTTTTGCATGACTACACATCTGTAACCTGTATCGAGATGCTTGCCTTTTCAATGAGGGTGGGTGGGAAGGGAGAAAATTTGTAACCCAAAGTTTTAAAAACACATGTTTTAAAAAAAAAACTAACATTAGCAAATGTGAAAAAAAAAAGAAAACTGATGAATCCCTTAAATAATTTTGGAACGATGACCTTCTTTATGATCGTGTTATGAAAGTAAAGAAGTGAAGGATGTTGTATCATGCAATTTAGTTGAAAAACATATAGTTTTGTTGAAAAAAAAATTCAACAAAAAAATCAACACTTGTTTCTTTGTTCTAAGAATAAACACATGATTGCAATTATAAAATAAATTTTGCTAAATATGGAAAAAAAATAAAGTAAAGAAGCAAGCAAAAAAAATAGAATGTTTGTTCCATAGGCAACAGTCCCTTCATCTTAAATCTATTCCTCTTCTACTTCTTCATCTACTAGCTCTTACTAAAACCTAGTTTTTCCCTGATGACATAATCTCCCTCTTCAGTCCTGGCTGTACCTTCACTCATTCTCCTTGGTTCACTGGTTCAGCTGCGGAGAATCCTCCTTGGTCCCCGTTGCTTCTTCCAGGTTCTCCCCTTTCCTCTTTCATTCAGGAACCTCTCAGTAACCAGTTTCATGCTGTTCATATCTACCACCCAATCAAAATTCTGGTAACTCTTGTCTACAGACCTCATCTGTTGTCTACAGATCCTCTTCCTTTCTCAATGAACTTGATACTTTCCTTATTTTTCTCTCCTCCCACATTCGTACCCTTATTCTAGGGGACTTCATTGTACATACTGATTTTTCCTCAAATACCTAACCACTCATTTCCTCTGCCTACTCACCTACCACCCCACCTCAGCCCCACTACAAAGATGGTCATACCCATAATCTTATCTATCACCAGTGTACCACCTCTACCTTCAAGAATTCTGAAATACCTTTATTTGACCATCATCTGTTGTCTTTTTTTACCTCTCACTCTCCCTTTCCTTATATGACCCTACCTTTTGTCCTCATCTTTACCTACAATCCTTTGACCCTTCAATTCTGTTAGGCCGTCTTCCCTCCAGTAGTCCCTCCCTCCTTTTCTCCCGATCTTGACTCCTCAGTGAACCAGTTCAGCTCTACACTGTCCTCTTCTTGATTCCATAAACCCCTTGTCATATCAGAGCCTTGCCTCAGCCTTGGATTACCCCCATCATTCATCACACCTACACATGTACATCCAACAAAGATGGAGAAAATCACTCAACTGTTCTGACTGGGTCCCCACAAATTTACATTACATAATCTCAACTAGAGCCTTACTTCTACTAGGCAATTCTGCCATACCTATCTAGTTTATCATTCACTTTCCCACTTTTACACAGCAGTTCTTCCAAACCTTTTCATTCCTCCTTAAACTTCCCATGACTCCTCTCTCCCCATTCTCTCAGCTGAGAATCTTGCCTTATAATTTACAGAAAAAAAATTTAAGTCATTCTCTGTGAACTCCCTCTTCTCTTCTTCATCTCCTATCACTCAGGTGTCTTCTGCCACTTTTTTCTCCTTCATCCCTGTCTCACATGATGAAGTGGCTTACTCCTTACCAAAGCTGTTCCCTTTAAATGTTCAAGCAATTCTATTATATCCTGTCTCCTTTAACAGATCACCCCACTCTGTCAGCTCCACCCTTTTACCTATTTTCAATCTTTCTCTTTCTCATGGCTCATTTCCTCTGCCTTCAAACATGCTCATGTCTCCCCTATCCTGAAAAAAATCTTTCCTTGATCCTTTCATTTATACTAACACTTGTCCTATTTCACTCCTGCCTTTTATATCTAAATTCATCATAAAGACCATCTACAATAGATGCCTCCACTTTCTATCTTTCACTTTTTTATTAGCTCCTTACAATTTGACCTCTGATCTTATTATTCCATGGAACCTTCTCTCTCCAAAGTTACTAATGATCTCTTAGTTGCTAAATCCAGTGGTCTTAGTCTCAGTTTCCTCATCTGTAAAATGGGGATAATAATATTAACCCTATTTCAACCCCAGAGTGGTTGTGAGGATCAAATGAGATAATATTTATGAAGTGCTTAGCACAATGCCTGGCCATGGTACACATTGTATAAATTCTAGCTATTATTTTTAGTCCTAGAATATAAGCTCTTTGAAGATCTGGATTGTTTCATTTTTGTCTTTATGTCCTCAGTGCACGGTACCAGGTACATAATAGGCACTTAATAAATGCTTGCTGAATTTACTTGAATTAAGTTGACTGTAAAGATGTGTTCTCCTCTAAAATATTATTTGTGGAATTTAACCTTTTCCATTCTTACTCCCTTCCTTAAAATGTCCTTGATAAATGTGTAAATTGGTCTAATAACATTTTGGTAGAGATTGGAAGGTAACATGACTAAGTAATTACTGAGCAGACCTAAAACAGAGCCTTTGGGGACATCCTCGGTGAGTTTGTTTGGCATAGATGAAAATCTGGCAAAGGAGACTAAGGTGAGTCACTGCACAAATAGGAGGAGAACAGATAGAGCAGTGTCACAAAATTCTAGAGTATCTATGAAGAGAAAGTGATCAACAGTTGAAAATGAAGCAGAGAGGTCAAGAGAGATAGGGATTATGAAAAGGTAATTAGATTTGGCAATTAAATTTGCTAACTTTGGAGAAAGCAGTTTCATTTGAATATTGCTGGCCAGAAGCCAGATTGCGGAGAATTTAGAAAAAGGAGAAAAGAAAGGAAGATGTGGAATTCAGTATAATTGTTATTTTTCAAAGAATGTATGATGATAGAGGATGATCCCGTTTAAGATAATAGGATTTAATGACAGATTTTTAAGGATGGTGGGAATTGGGGTGTTTTTGTAGGCAATAGAGAAGAAACCAAGATTAGAGAAGTGAAGAACTGAAAAAGAGAGAAAAAATGAGATTCATAGTAGAGACAGTCACATCAGAAGTTATGATGTTAGAATCTAGATGTGGCATTTGCATTTTATTTATATAGGAAGTAGGTTGTGTGAAAAATTTTTCCACTTCTTTTTCATGACTTGTTTTTCTCCTCCAGTTTCATCCTTAAATGATCTTGGGATGTTGAGTTCTCTTGCCATACTCTCTGTAACTTGTTTTTTCCTTCTTCTTCTCAGTATTTTAGGAGGTGATACTAGTCATAATCTTCCAATGTCTTCTAGTATAAGATATTATGAATGAGTTTGCATTCTAAATAGGTGTTGCCCTTAACTGCCATTTATTCCCCAATGGCACTTAGTAAGTGCTTAATAAGTATGTATTGCTTGATTGATTGCTGATACCACCTTTTTATCGTAGCTGCTGTATATTGCTTAAGCTTCCCTAGGAAATGAGTATAGATCATCTTTATTTAGGCTCTATTATCTATTTCCAACTGAGGGAATTCAGTAACTCAATGAAGTAGGTATGGATGGATCTGCTCATTTGTATTCTTTTAGTTTTATTGTAATTCTAAATTTTGTTCTGATAAGCCATCTCTAAAATGTCTCCCTGTCATTTCACTGATATAGGGAATTCCCTCTGCCAATGAAGATTGTCACTTCACCTTAACTTATAATCTCAGAAAGCTGCTTAGAGTATTAAGAGGTTAAATGACTTGCGTAGCGTCACAGTCACAGTGTGTGTCAGAGATATGACTTGAATGCATTCCTTTGCAGCTTGGAGGCCAACTCTATCCATTATGCCACAGCTCAAGATTCATAACTAGGCTTTTTTTTTTTTAAATCAAAGTATAGTCAGTTTCAAGAATAACATAATACTTGGCCTTTATATGTCAAGTACCTCCTACTTCTCCTGTTGAAAACAAAGTATCTCTAATATGCTTAGTAGTGCTTTCAGCAGAAATAGAGAAGTGAAGCAGATTCAATCAATCAGCATCATTTATTAAGCTCCTATTATGTACTATGTATTATGTATTTTGTACTAGCTAGGCACTGCCAAAACAAAACTCCTTTTATGTACTATGGTAGGCATTGGGGACACAAAGACAAAAATGAACTAGTGTCTGCCCTCAAGAAGTTTAAATATTCAATTTAGAAAGACAGCATTTACACAAAAAGTATATACAAAGTAAACACTAAATATTGGCCCATTATTAAACATTTGCTATAATTTTTAAAAATATTGCTATGTTTAGAACTAAGTTTCAATCTAGACATTTATTTTATTTTTGAAAAAGGAGAAAAGAAAGGAAGATGTGGAATTCAGTATCATTGTTATTTTTCAAAGAACATATGATGATAGAGGATGATCCCATTTAAGATAATAGGATTTAATGACAGATTTTTAAGGATGGTGGGAATTGGGGTGTTTTTGTAGGCAATAGAGAAGAAACCAAGATTAGAGAAGTGAAGAACTGAAAAAGAGAGAAAAAATGAGATTCATAGTAGAGACAGTCACATCAGAAGTTATGATGTTAGAATCTAGATGTGGCATTTGCATTTTATTTATATAGAAAGTAGGTTGTGTGAAAAATTTTTCCACTTTTTCATGACTTGTTTTTCTCCTCCAGTTTCATCCTTAAATGACCTTGGGATCTTGAGTTCTGTTGCCATACTCTCTTGAGTGATATGTATAACACCAATCAGTAAAATCTCCATTTAGTATCTTAAAAATGCTGGGTATGGTAAGGTAGGCCTGTAATCCCTGCTTACAAGGCATGTCAAGGCTGGTGCATTGCTTAAATCCTGAGCTATAGTACGGCTAAAGCTAATCAGTGTCTGAACTAAATCCAGTCTCAGTGTAGTAGTTAACCGCTCCCTCCTTTGGAAGCCTAGACTTGCTGCTTCTCTCCCTCCAGCTTTATATTCCTCATATTAGGGCTGGACTTAGTGTAGGCACCATTCAATAGTGGGATTAGAGGCATGAGTGGCTGCACCCTTCCAGCCAGATGGAGAAAGGAAAACCCAGTCTCTCCTCCCCCCTCAACCCCCCAATCTTAAAAGCCATTTTAACTTAACACATTTGGATCTAGAAATATTACTAATTCTATCAACTTTTAAGAATAGAACTTTTTTATTAGTTTATTTTGATTTATCAACAATCACTTCCATAAGCTCCCTCCCTCCCCCACTCCCTCCCCAAAGCAGCTCACAATCTGATATAGGCTGTTCATACACATTCCTATTAAACGTATTTTCATATTAGTCATATTGTAAGGAAGAATTAGAACCAAGAGGAGGAACCACGAGAAAGAGGAAACAAAACAAAAGAGAAGGAAAAAAATAGCAAATAGTATGCTTTGATCTGCATTCAAACTCCATAGTTCTTTCTTTGAATGTGGATAGCATTTTCCATCATGAGACTTTTGGAGATATCTTAGATCCTTGCATTGCTGAGAAGGGCTAAGTCTATCAATATTAGTCATGGCACAACGTGGCTGTTACTTTGTTAAGCGTTCTACTGGTTCTGCTCACTTCACTCAGCATCAGACCATACAAGTCTTTCCAGGTTTTTCTGAAGTCAGCCTGCTCATCATTTCTTATAGCACAATAGTATTCCATTACATTCATATACCACAACTTGTATAGTCATTCCCCAATTGATGGACATTCCCTGAATTTCCAATTCTTTGCCACCATAAAAAGAGCTGCTATAAATATTTTTGTTCATGTCATTTTGTACATGTCATTTTGTCATTTGTATGATCTCTTGGGGATGCAGCCCTAGAACTGCTGTTGCTGGATCAAAGGGTATGCACATTTTTATAGCCCTTTGGGCATAGTTCCAAATTGCTCTCCAAAAACGGTTGAATCATTTCACTGCTCCACCAACACTTTTGCCACATCTTTTGCAACATTTATCATTTTCCTGTTTTGTCATGTTGCCCAATCTGATAGGTGTGATGTGGTACCTCAGGGTTGTTTTGATTTGCATCTAATATTCCTTGCTCTCCCAGTTTGCTAGAAAACATAATAACAAGTCCAGAATATCAAGGGAACTAATGAAAAGAAATGCCTGGGAAGGTGGCCTAACTGTTCCAGATCTTAAATTGTATTATAAAGCAACAATCATCAAAACGACTTGGTCCTGGCCAAGAAATAGAGTTTGGATCAGTGGAATAGGTTAGGCATGCAAGACACAGTAGTCAGTGACTATAGTAATCTACTATTTGATAAACCCAAAGACCCCAACTTCTGGGATAAGAACTCACTATTTGACAAAAACTGTTGGGAAAACTGGAAAAGAGTATGGCAGAAACTAGGCATAGACCAAAATCTCACACCTCATACCAAAATAAAATCAAAATGGGTTCATGATTTAGATATAAAGGCTGGTACTGTAACCAAACTGGGAGACCAAGGAATAGTTTACCTGTCAGATTTATGGAGAACAGAAGAATTCATGACCAGACAGAAGATAGAGAACATTATGAAAAGCAGAATAGATAATTTTGATTACATTAAATTGAAAAGTTTTTGCACAAACAAAGCCAATGCCACCGAGATTAGAAGGAAAGTAGAAAATTGGGAAAGAATTTTTACAACCAGTCTGTCTGATAAGGGCCTCATTCCTAAAATATATAGAGAATTAAGTCAGATTTAATAAGAATACAAGTTTTTCCCTGATTGACAAATGGTCAAAGGATATGAACAGGCAGTTCTCAAATGAAGAAATTAAAACCATCTATAGTCATATGAAAAAATGCTATCACTATTGATTAGAGAAATGCAAATCAAAACAACCCTGAGGTCCCACATCACACCTATCAGATTAGTCAACATGACAAAACAGGAAAATGATAAATGTTGGAGAAGATGTGGGAAAAGTATTGGTGGAGTTGTGAAATGATCCATCCATTTCGGAGAGCAATTTTGAATTATGCCCAAAGGGCTATAAAAATGTGTATACCCTCATTTCTAAAATATATAGAGAATCAAGTCAAGTTTATAAGAATACAAGTCATTCTCCAACTGATAGTCAAAGGATATGAACTGACAGTTTTCAGATGAAGAAATTAAAGCCATCTATAGTCATATGAAAAAAATGCTCTATACCACTATTGATTAGAGAAATACAAATCAATATATTTTTACTTGTGTAATTCAAAGCTTTTAATTAACTTGTTTGTCTTTGTGGTTCAGGATGGGAGTTTTCCAGAAGGCCAGATTTTTTTTTCTCTTGTAATTTTAATAACTAGATCAAGTCCTAGAAAAAAAAACAATCATAACCTTACATGTTGAATTCATTATATATTTTAAAATTGAAAAGCAAAACATACATAGTATGGATTCACATTTTCACATGCAGCCTTTTTTCTTTATGTAAATGTTCACTTGCTATTTGCTAAATTAAGAATAAAACATATGCACATCTATCCATATGTATATGGATATGTACATGTATTAAACGCTAAGCTTTAAATCATTGTATTTAGCACAATGCTAGATTTCTAATTATAAATTATACCTCACTGACTTTTTTGTGGAACTAAAAATATTTTGTTTCCCAGAATAAAGTTCCTTTCCTTGAAATGTTGTAATGTTTTTGTTTCAAATTGTTTAAATACTCTGAAATTTAAGAGTATTGCAAAAAGTACCATTTAATAAAAGAGAAAATAATCTAAAATAGAACCTTTACATGTAATATTTAGCAGCTTAAGTTCAGTGTTTTATTAGTAGCTTAGTGTGCTTTGTGTAGTACCATGGTTAATATAAAATGTGTTTATCTCTTAAATTCAATACTTAATTAAAATACTATCTTTTGAATTCTCTGCAGTCATTTTATAGTTGTGTTTCTGATTATTGCATAACTTTTTTCAAGCGTTTTTATTTTAAATTATAGTGCTTCTCATTCCACAGAAATTGTCAGTTTTTTTTATTTGGGGAATAGAAAGAGTAAGATGTGTTATTGAAGTTAATCATACTTCAGCTATGTCATCATCTTGACTGGCATCTTAACTAAACTTGCTTGTTTTAGAATTAGAATCTTCATACTATCAACAATTAAATTTTATACAAATATTTATAAGTATTCCTACTCATGAATTAATCTTTCCCACTTAAAGGAGGGGTGGCATCATTCAGAAAAAAATTACCTTCTCAGTTTTGCAAATGAAAATAATTTCTTTGAGGAATTTGGTAAAATACAACTACTAGATTTTGGGGAATTTTCCAGGGCAACTGGTAAATGACAACCTCAGCTTTTTCTGCTGTAAAAAGAGTGCTGTGTCATAACTTGTTTTCCTTAGGTGCAATATTTTAGTTAATTTCAAGACTGCTACTATAACAGATCACATTTTAACTCATTCCTTTCATTCAATAAGTGTACTGTTATTTTGTTAAAATATGTATCTAATCCCTAAGCCTTGCGCTATCAGTAACCTTTGTCAAAATAATAGCTATTTATTCAAAATAATGTATAATTTCAAGCACCTACCGTTCCAAAGCAAACTTCATCAAAATACCAGATACGATGAACTTGTTAATTGAGAAATCTATGTTATGCTTGTGGCAGCTAGGTGCTTCATTAGATGAGAGTGCTTTCTGGGCCTAGAGTCAGAACCAGAATTCAAATCTGCCCTCAGACACTTACTAGCTGTGTGACTCTGGACGAGTCACTTAACCATAGTTTGCCTAGGAGATAGTTATTTTAGTGGATGTTGCACTAGGCTTTTAATTAAGAAGACCCGAGTTCAAAGCTGGTCTCAGACACTTACTAGCTGTGTGACCCTGGGCACAATACTTAACCTCTGTTTGTTTTGATCCACTGGTCAAGGAAATGGCAAGCCACTCCAGTAACTCTTTGCCAAGAAAACCCCATGGTTTGTGAACAGAAGGGTCACAGACAGTTAGATATGACTGAACAACAACAACAGCAACAACAAGAAGCATTACTCTTATCTGTGCCTTGGATTTCTGAGTTGATATTATACTGTATTTCAAGACCTAGATCAGCAACAAATTTATTTCTATTTAAAACAAGAATTTAAAATCCACACCTTTTGGGACTACATAACCTCAAAGATTTCTTTTCATTTCTAAAATTCTACTAAATCAAAAATTCTATTAAAATTCTGTAATTCTAATCTGCTTCTTATTCATTTCCTGTAAAAAAAAAAAAACTAAGATAAACCCATGCAAAGAGAGATCTACATGACTTACCTTTCATAATAAAACCTTTTTGAAGTTTGTTATGGAGATAACATTTTGCGTAATTTTTAAGTCTAAATTCAAGGAAAAATATGAGACAAATACTTAAGGTTTTCAGTTTAATTTTTTTGTGGTGCCTTTTTGTGTAGCTGCAGGCATATTCAAGATAGTGTATCAATCTGAGCTAATTAAAAGAATAACATCAAGAACACAAAAAAGTAGCTAAGTTAAATTTAAGATGAAAAATCATATGGGCTTATAAACATCTGGACATTTGTACAGTATAATCTATCTTTGGATTTGTTTATAGGGGCTGTTTTTTAAAAGTAAAATAATAATTGAAACATTCAAGTCCTAAATACTTATTATTGTATTAGATGATTTCAATTTAGCACATTATTCAGCTTCAAATTCTGGTTCTACCATTTAAATCACTTTGAGACATTAGACAAGTTATTCAGTCTTGATCTTAGTTTTCACGGGGTTTTTAGAAAATTCAAGTGAGATAACCTAAGTGTAATTGTAACTGTAAAACTATATCTAAATGTCAGCTATTGGATAATTCTATAGTTGCTGTATTTGAAAGGAAATTGTTATATGTTTTTAAGAACCTTTACCTTTTAAAAAAAAGTTTTTGGCATTAACATCTTAAAATTATAAATAAATATGTACAGTATGCAAATAATAGGGGAATTCTTGAACCAAAGAATATGTACAAATTCACTGTGATAGAATAATAGAACATAAGTTATAGTGTCTTAGAATGTTAGAGTTGTGAAAGATCTTGGAGATTGTCTAACCCTGGGGTTCTTAACCTTGGGTCTCTGATATTATTTTAACAATATTTTTATAACTTGTTTTAGTATCCTCTGTAATTCTGTGTATTTTATTTTATGCATTTAAAAACATGCTGAGGAGTCCATGACACACAAAAGGTTAAGAACCCTTGGTCTAATCCAGCTCCCTCCTTTTATAGATCAGTCAGCTGGGTTTTAAAGAGGTTAAGTGGCAACCCAAAGCCACTCAGGAGAAATAAATTTTGAACCTAGAACTTTGTTACCTTTAAGGCCAGGGCCTTTTCTGATATACCACATTGTTTTCTGTTTATTTTATAGATGAGGAAACTCCCTATTCTTTAATAAATGAAGTTTATAGCTCTTTATTCTGATTCTCCACAGTCTTACTGCAACTTAACCTGTGTATCCTTATCTCAGAGTACTCTGTTTCAGATATTCTCTTTTATTGAAAGTATACTGTTCACTTTCCACCATAATTGTTCTGCTTCATCCCTCACTTATCTCATTCCCTTTGCTCATGCCATCCTGCTTGGATGGGATTATGTCTTCCATCTTGCCAAATAACTCCTTCTACCTTTTTTTCAAGGCTCAACTCAGATGCCCCCTTCTTCATGAAACCTTGCTTTTGATTACACCTACCGGAAAATGATCTTTAATAATTCCTGAAGTTACCTTTGTTTTCCTCACCCTGCCCCCTCCCAAAGAAACATCCCATATATCAAAGAATAGTGGTGTTTTGGTTATTTTTTGAGGGGGTGGGGGACATGGTAGAAGAGATAAAACAATTAGTAAACCTGATCAGTACATTGAAAAAAATCTGAAAATGTATTCAGAGTTCCATACATTGATTTCCCATCTCTACATAGCAGTAAAAGCAGTTATCTTTTCATAACTTTTTTGGGGGGCCATGCTGTATTTTTATAATTTTGTAATGTTCACTTCAGATTGTTTTGTGGTTATTCTTTCCATTTGCATTGCTTTAGTCATTGTGTATATTGTTTTCTTGGCTCTGTTTAACATAATTCTTAATCACTTTATATGTCTTTCCATGCTGCCCTGTATTCATCATACTCATTATTGCTTATAATACAGGAATATTCCATTACATTCATGTTTCTTTAGCCATCATCCAATTGATGGACATCTACTTTGTTTCCAGTTCTTTGCTGTCACACAAAATAATAGTGCTGTTGTAAATATTTTGGTGAGTATGGTGCCTTTCTTTATATCATTGGCCTTCTTGAACTGTATGTCTAGTAGTGCAATCTCTGGCTCAAAGAGTATAGGCATTTTAATCATTCTATTTGCCTAATGTCAAATTGTTTTTGAAAATGGTTGTGCTGATTTCCAGCATTGCCTACAGTGTACTAGTGTACATATCTTCTCACAACTCTGTCAACATTGACTTTGCATGTTTTATTGTCTTTGCCAATTTTTTTCACTGAAGTTGGGGTTGTTTCTGAATGTCGTAAGTGTGCTTCAGACTGCACTAATAGGATCACCCAATACATCTGTAAGTTATTGATGTATCTTGGAGTGCAGAATAGTCTTGTGTTATTGGAATTTGCTTTGTGTTATATTTGACTGACTTTCTTTTGGTTTCATTGTTTGTAATTGGGATTAAGTTTAACCACCATATTTCTTGAAGCATGGTTGTATTTTTGCTTTGTTTTGTTTTGTTTGTTTTTTTCCTGGAGGCAATCTACAGCTTCTTTCAGTTGACATTTTCTTTTCTGTGTTTAGAAGTTCTGGGCAGTTTTCTTGTATTACTTCTTGTATTATGGTGTTCAGGTTTTTTGACAGGTCTGTGGTTTTTAAGTTGTCTCTGCACATCCTGTCTTCAAGATTAATTTGTTTTTCTTGTGTTGAGAACATGTATTATTTTAATGTTACTGTTTTTTTTGGTTTTCCCATATAATTGCTTCTCCCATTAATCCAGAATATTTATATTTTGAATTAGTTGTTCTCCCTTTTATTTCTTTGGAGATACTCATCACAGATTAAAGTTTTTCTGTTCTGCTAATAATATTTGCTGTGCCAATCATAAATTCTGCCATTTGCTCCCTCTAATGTCTTCCGTCAAGATACTGATTTTTCTCTTCATCCATTGGGGAAGATCCTGTTGTCATGCTGTACCCTCATATGATTCTACAGTGTCCTCTGTTGTATCAGAGTTTGTTTCATTTCCTTTGTCTAAAAATATTTTGAGATGTTTGCAGTCATTTAAATGTTTTTGTAGCTATTTTCTCATCTCTTTTAATAACTTTTCTTTTGCTTCAACAATTCAGAAGTTCCCAAACTTATTTGGCCTACCACCCCTTTTTAAAAAAAAAAAAAAATTACTCAGCACTCCCCTGGAAATCTGCTTTCTTTAACCCTTTAACGGTTTGTTGTTTTTTTAAAATTTATGTCATTTCAAACTTCTAGGGCCCCCCTGGACTGTTCCAGCACCACCAAGGGGGCTGTGTTACACACTTTGGGAACCTATACAACTGTTTGTTCTCTAGTTTTCAAGTAAATTGTTGTTGATATCACTAAAATTTTCCTTTCTAGCCTTCCCTTTCCTCTGTCCTAGAGAGTTTTCCTATTTTTAAAGTAAAAAGAAGAAAAGACAATTAAAAAATCAGTAAACTTGGTCAATATATCAAAGAAGTCTGAAAATATGGTCAGGGCACCACACTCATAAACCTCCCACCTCTTTTAAGGGTTTACATGGAGATATATTTTCGTATCTCTTCTATATAGTCATGCCTCTATGTAATTTTACAACAGTTACTTTTGGTTCTTTTTTGTGATTCTTTCCATTTTAATTTTTGTAGTTTTTAATGTATATTTTTCTCTTGGCTTTGCTTATTTCAAGCTGCGTCATTACTTGTAGATCTTTCTGTGCTTATCTGTATTTATCATATTCATAATTTGTTAGAAAACAATAATATTCTACTATATTCAATGACTATAATTTATTTAGCCATTCCCCAGTCAATAGGGGAATTTGTTCTGATTATTTGCTATTAAAAAAAAGATGCTCTTGTAAATATTTTGGTTTCTGTGGAGATTTTCATCTTGTCAAGGTCTTCATTGAGGTTTTAACCTAGTAGTATAATCGTTAGGTCAGATATGGATATTTTAGTCACTATTTGCATAATTTCAAATAACTTTCCACAGTGGAAATTATATTGATTCTCAGCACTAACAATGATGCACTAGAGTACCTGTCTTGTCATAACCCCACTAATGTTGAAGCAAGAATGTTGAAGCAGGGTATTGCTTTCTTAAACAATCTCACTCTTTCATTTTATTGAATGATTTAATTCATTTGTGTTTAAAGTTAACAGAGTTAGGTTTATATTTTCTTAAATTTGTCTCTAATATTGGGATTCCTCCCTCCAAATTAATATTTTTTCCTGTACAGTACTTTGTCATTTCATTTATTTTGACTTAATCCCCTTTAGTGCAACCCTATTCCCATTGGTTCTCTTCCTCTCATTCAAACATAATCTTTCCCTTCGTTGCCCATTTCCCTAGCTTTGAAGTTTGTCTTAACTTTTGATTCTTTTTTTTTCTTTTTTCTCTAGTTACCTAATTCTTCCCCTCTTATTTTCTTTTTTGTTAAGTAGTCAAATCAAATTTCCCTTTCTGTCCTCTCCTTTAATTTCTTTTGTTTGTTTTAATTTCCTTTTTATTACTTTTTTCCCAAAAGAATTTTCTCCTTTTCTTCATTAATTAGCTTCCCTTTCTGGCTTTTGTAGATTTTTATTCATTGGTTCATGGCCTTTATACTTGTTTGTTTCTTCTTTAGTCTTTGTATTCCTCATGGAATTAAAGCTTCTGAGGAACCTACTTTGAGTTCCCTCTTCTAAACAGTTTCTATATTATTGCTTTGTAGATCTTGCACCCTGGTTCTCTTTTCCTGTTGTTTATCACTTTTAGAAACACTAATGCTGTACCGATGGAGAAGTATTCTCTAATGGAACAATTTCTTTTGTTCCTGACTGTGCAGTTCATTACTCCCTGTTGCTCTCCCAATGATCTTATTTCTCCTAAATATCATGAAACCTCTTCTCTGGTTCCATGCCTTCATTTGCCCACAGAAGCCCTGATTCCTCTTCTCTTAAGTCAAAATGAGTGGTCCATTTAAGCACCAAATACCTTCAGATTATACCTGTTGTAAGGTCTCCATCTCGCATTATGAATATCTTTCTCCATCCTCTGGAGCCTTCTTCAGTAGGACCCCCTTCCACCACTGAACCAAGGTTTCTCCCTTTCTTTCTTTCTGTTTCATTCCCTTTTTTTGACATCTCACCCTTTTTCCTGTAGGCCCTCTTATTCTCTACATTATAATACATCACATTTTCCCCTTCTGTGTGACTTCCACTTTTGCAGTTTGACAATTTAGTTACTTTTAGTGACTATTTCAGTAACATTTTTGTAACGTATTTCAGGCCTCTTCCTCCACCATCTCTTTTTCTATCTGATTTCGATTTTTGTCCTCCTCTCTTGTGGATTTCTCCTTTTATAAAGCTCTTTCTGTGTTGTTGATATTGTTATTAACCTCAGAAATTTCTTTCTCCTTTTAATTTTCCCCTGTTTTCCTTGATATATTTGCTTACCTTTCTTATTATTTCTGTTTTCTCATGTGTTTGTAAAGCAAATCACATGTTGAGGCAAGTTCACATTTTCTTGATAGGAATGCTTCAAATGCCTCTTTTATCGAAGGTTCATCTTTTTCTTTATTGCTGATATGCTCAGGACTGTAGAGTATGTCACCTTGAGTTGCATCTTGGAAATCTTTTGCTCTTTGGAACACATTCCATTCCCTGCTTAAGTTTCTGATCTTTGCAGAATTGTCTTGTGTTTTTTAAATTTCTTTTATTGTTATTTCAAGGTCTTTTTCCTGCTCCTTTGAATTATTTCCCTCTTGAAATCTCTAGATTCTTTTGATTGGCTTTTATTATCTATATTTGGAATTTTTAGGTTGTTTTCATATATTTTTTCCTTGCATTACAGTATTAAGGGGGTTTTAATTTGTTTTTTAACTTGTAATGTTCTTTTGGAATACCCATTATCCTTAAGTTTTCTCTAAGCATCTTTTCTTTGAGATCAATATGTATTGCTTCTATAAAGATCTTGTTTTCTTTTAATGTTCTTGCTTTTTTGCTTTTCTTTCTCTAGATTTCCTTTGCTTCTGTATAATTCTATTACCGTTAGATTTTCTCTCTTATTTCCTTGGTGAGGTTTGCTACCTCATAAATATATATATATATATATATATATATATATATAGCCATAAATTCTGCTTTCTCAATTCTTATTTCTCTCGAAAACTATTTGGGAATATGCTGCTGTGGTTCCATGCTCTCTCTTGGATGTGGATTTTGTTGTTGTTTGTCTTGCAATTTTTTTTCATAGATGTTGGACTGATTTAGATGTGAAGGCCATATTCCTTTCTATCATTAATGTCTTCATTGTCCGTCTGTCTGTTTGTGCTGGAGGTCTTTAACTCGGTTCTGTTCTGCCTGAGATCTTTGGTAATTTCCAACTTTTTTCCTTATATTCTCCTATTAGTCACTATCTGAGTCCTTTTTCTTTTATAGTAATTTCCCTCAGGGCTGAATCTCAAAACTTTCTTTGACTCCTTAGAAGCTAAGGAATTGATTTTTATAGTCTCAGCCCCAAATGACATCTAGGCCTCAACTAGATACCAAGTCCCCTTTTCCTTCAGGCCTCTTGGAGCCCCTCACAGAAGTTGGCATTATACCATCATTACCCTCTATTCTACTGCCAGATGCCATTCCATGCCAAAAAACACTTCCCATTACTTGTGGTGCAAGAAATGGAGGATGAGTGGGAAGGACAGATTTGAATTCTGTGTCAGGCCCATGGGTCAACTTCTGTAGCCCTCCCAGAGGGTATTAAATGATGGGGCTTACTAACTAGTAAGCAAGTTAGGAATTAGCATTCTGTTTTAATTCATGAGTTTTGTTAAGCTTCTTGAGGTCTTGGCCTGTGGCAATAGCTATGATTGTTTTTCTTCTGTCACATCATTGCTTTTGGGGGGCATTTTTTCAGAATTTATAAAGATTGGAGAAAATGTATCATCCTTATCAATGTTGGTACTCATATTGTGGTAGTTTTTAAGCTAAGGAACTGTTTGGGGAAAGGACTCTGGTATTCTAAATTAAAGCAATATAGGAAATTATAAAATCTCAACTACTATGTAGTAATCCCGGTGAATTTAATGAATATATTTCCTCTTTCTTAGAAAACAATGGACCTATTTTCAGATGAAGAAATTAAAGCTATCTATAGTCATATGAAAAAATGATCTAAATCACTATTGATTAGAGAAATGCAAATTAAAACAACTCTGAGGTACCACCTCGCACCTATCTGACTGGATAATATGACCAAAAAGGAAAATGATAAATGATCGAAATATGGGAAAATTGGAACACTAATACGTTGTTTGTGGAGTTGTGAACTGATCCAACCATTCTGGAGAGCAATTTGGAACTATGCCCAAAGGGCTATAAAACTGTGCATACCCTTTGATCCGACAATACCATTACTAGGTCTGTATTATATTATATATCATATAATATATGTATACATATTTATATGTCTATAAGAGATCATAAAAAGGGGAAAAGTTCCCACATGTACAAAAATATTTATAGCAGTTCTTTTTGTGGTGGCAAAGAATTGGAAATTGAGGGGATGCCTGTCAATTGGGGAATGGCTGAACAAGGTGTGGTATATGAACGTAATGGAATACTGTTGTTCCATAAGATATGATGAACAGGCAGACTTCAGAAAAACTTGGAAAGACATATATGAACTGATGCTGAGTGAAGTGAGCAGAACCAGGAGAACATTGTACATAGTAACAGCAATATTGTGTGATGATGACTGTGATAGACTTAGCTCTTCTCAGCAATACAACAATCCAAAGACAATTCCAAAAGACTCATGATGGAAAATGCTGTCCACATCCAGAGAAAGAGCTATGGAGTCTGAATGCAGATTGAAGCATACTATTTTCTCTCTTTTTTTCTTTTTTCTATCTCATAATTTTTCCCTTTTATTCTGATTCTTCTTTCACAACATGACTAATGTGGAAATATGTTTAATATGATTGTACATATATAGCCTATATCAGATTGCATGCTGTCTTGGGGAGGATGGAGGAAAGAGGGGGAGAAAAATTTGGAACTCAAAATCCTATAAAAGTGAGTAGAAGGAGAAAAAGATTTGGAATTCAAAATCCTATAAAAATGAATGTTGAAAACTATCTTTATTGGAAAAAATGAAATGCTATTAAGTGGATTATAAAGAAAATATGAACTTATACAATAAAGCTAAAGGTCAGTTAGGTGACTCATCACAATGGCATTCATACAAATTGGCCCTTTTGGTTTTAATCTGTTGGACAACATACCTGGGATATTCTAGGAATATAAGTCTACTATAACTTCCTCATTTAAGATTCGTTATTCTATATTGACAATAGACTGAAAGTAGACTGTCAAAAAATGTAAAATGTCAAAACTCTAAGGAGTTTGTAATTGATCAGAAGTTAATATGGAGTACTGAGTCCATATCTTTAGCTTTTCCTGTTTAGACCATCAACTTGGGAACTCTGGAAGACAGACACAGGTTGAAAGTTACATTATGACTTCCATTGGCATCCCCACAAGGTATCTTCTGTCTCCTGTTGCCAATCTTATCTCTTGCTTACAATATAGAGAACCTCTGGTACACATAGGAACAACTTTGACCTCAGGCTTTTCATCTCCTGTTGTGATGGAAATCCTCACCTTAAGGGAGGAAGAAGAGGAAAGTTGGTGGGAGTGGGACTTTCTTACTTTGCTGTAAGGTTTCCTACCTAATCTCTAGTCTTTGGAGGGAAGAAAAGCAGTGAAATGGGACCTCCCATCTCTCTCTTGCCTTTCGTTTCATGCTGCCCTTGTCCTCTGCCTGATCCGCAGCCTTTTCTGAGATGAGCATAGTCAAGCAAATGAATCTACACAATAGCCATATTCAAAAATATACTATGTTTCTGCACTTGGGAGTCTATCACCTCTCTATTAAAAGATGGATAAAATGTTGCCTAATAAGCTTTCTAGAGACATGGTTGCTCATTGAATTTATCAAAATTTCAAGTCTTTCGAAGTCGTGTTTCTTTACATTGTTACTACCCTTGTATAGATTGTTCTGTTTCTGCTTACTTCATTCTTTCTCAGTTTATGAATTATGCAGGATTCTCTGAAATCTCTTTTGTTCCTTTTTGTGGTGCAATCATATTCCATTTCATTCATAACTACAATTCATTTAACCATTATCAATTTAGGGGAATCTCCTTAGATTCTAGTTCTCTCCCCACCCCTTTTTAGTTTACCCACTTGAGGATCAGGAATTTTGTTTTACTTGTGACTATTTTTCCCTTAATATTAGCTACAGCTACCTCCCAACTCTTTCCCCCACTTCTGTCTCCACTTTTTCTCCTAGTCACTTTGAGATAATTCCGTGTGTGTGTGTGTATATGTGTGTGTGTGTGTGTGTTCGAGTCTACTTTGTCTAGTCCCATAAAGGTGAGATTCATCTTCCACTCCCTTTCACCTCCTCCCCCCTTAAAATGTTTGTATGTTTTTTCTCATATACCCAGAGTATGAGGAATAGCAAGTTCTACCTCATTCTTCCTCTTTTTTTACATGAGTTTATTCTTGTACTCTTCCTTTTCTTTCTCCTTTTCAAACCCTCAGAACAGAACCAATTTCTCCCCAGACCTCTAGTTTTCTTATTTAAAGATATTAACATTCTGAGGGAAAGTTGTTTCTTCATCACGTATTAGAATGTCATAAATGTATCATATGTCCCTTTTCACTTGTTGAAATAAATTTATATTTCTAGATTTCTCAGTACTTTTGTGTTTGTATTTTTTAAAATTCAGTTTTATGTTTATTTTCAATCCCAAATTCTCTGCCTCCCCCAACCCATTGAGAAGGCAAGAATTAATTATAATTATAATAATGAGTATTAACCCATTATCATATAAAGTCATGCAAAATATATTTCCACATTAGTCATGTTCCAATGGAATTAAAAAAAAAAACTACAAGAAAAAGAAAGAAAAAAAATATTTCAATCTTATGAGTCCCAACAGTTCTCTATCGGAAAGTGGATGGTATTTCCCATTGTGAGTCCTTTGTAGTTGTGGTAGATCATTGTACTGAGCTAAATCTTTCATAATTTTTTTCTACATCTTTACAATATTGCTGTTGTGTAAATTGTATTCCTGGTTCTACTTACTTCAGTTTGCATCAATTCAGACAGGTCTTCCCAGATTTTTCTGAAACCATCTCCTTCATCATTTCTTAAAGCACAATAGCATTCCATCATGTTCATGTACCTTAACTTGGTCAGCCATCCCTTAATTCATGGGCTTGCCCTCAAGTTTCCCTTTTTTTTTTTTTTTTTTTGCTACCTCAAAAAGACCTTCTATAAATATTTTTGTACATATGGGTCCTTTTCCTCTTTCTTTGACCTATTAGTGGTTTTTTCAAAGGTTATGCACCCTTTTATAGTTTGGGGGACATAGTTCCAATTCAATTTCCAGAATAGTTGGAACACTTCATAGCTCCACTAATAGCACATTAGTGTGCCTATTTTCCCATATCCCCTCCAGCATTCATTGTTTTACTTTTCTGTCATCATAGCCAGTCAGAGTTGTTTATATCTACATTTTTTCTAATTATGAGTAATGTAGAACATTTTTCATATGACTATTAATAGCTTTGATTTCTTCTTTTGAAAACTGCTTCTTCATATCTCTTGGCCATTTGTAAATTGGGCATTGCCTCTTAGTCTTATAAATTTGGCTCAGCTCCCTATATATTTGAGAAATAAGACCTTCATCAAAGAAATATGTTTGTATTTCAGAGTTCCACTTGGCTCTGGTCTTTTCATCATAAATGTGTGAAAAGTACTCTATTCCACTAATGGTCCATTTTTTTTTCCATATAGGATGGTAGTAGGTTATTCTTGGTTGTAAGCCTGTATAGTTTATGTTTTAGAATGTTGCATTCCAAGATTTACTTTTGTTTATACTAGAAACTACCCATTCTATGTGATCCTATCTGTAGTGTTTTTGTACTTGAATGACTTCTTTCTGGGTGCTTGTAGCATTTTTATTTTCTTTAGCTCTAGATTTTAGCTATAACATTCCTGAGGATTTTGCTTTTATGATTTCTTTCAGGAAGTGACCCAGTAGATTCTTTTTATCTTTATTTTTCAGTTTTTTCTATCTTTACTCTGTTCTCTGATTCTAACATCTGAAAAGTTTTCATGTATGATATCTCAAAATATAGTGTTCAGTCTTTTTTGGGGGGAAGTGTGAATGAATGGTGGTGGAATCATTTTTTTGTTTGTTTTGTTTTTTGTGGGTCCAATATCAACTAGATGGTAAGTTTATTGAAAATTGGATTTGGAGTCATAGAATCTGTTCCAAATCCTGGACTGATATTTACCACCTGTATGACTTTGAGAAAGTAACAATCTCTCTAGCTCTCAATTTCCTTATTTATAAAATTATGAGAGTGAAATAGATGATCAACTTAAAATCTTTGCATTCCCATAGTGCCTAGCATAAAGCTCCATATATTTTAAGAGCTTAATAAAGGTATTGATGACAGAGAATCTCAGTTCCTATCCTGAAGCTACAGAGCGCCATTGGTCTTTCCAGGCATTTCAGGTCAAAGAAGGAATAATTCTACAGTTGAGGAATGGGGAGTTTTTCAACATTCACTTCCACAAAGATTTTGAGTTCCAAATTTTCTCCCCATCTCTCCCCTCCCCCCACCCCAAGATGACATGCATTCTGATTACCCTTTTCCCCAATCTGTCTTCCCTTCAATCACTCCCCTCCCCTCCTCTCTTATCCCCTTCCCTTTCTATTTTCCTGTAGGGTGTGATAGATTTCTATATCCCATTGCCTGTGTATCTTATTTTCCAATTGCATGAAAAAACAGTTTTTAACAATCATTTTTTAAAACTTTAAGTTCCAAATTCTTTCTCTTCCTCCTTCCCTACCCACCCTCATTAAGAAGGCAAGCAATTTGATATAGATTATACATGTGTAGTCATGAAAGCACTTCCATAATAGTCGTATTGTGAAAGACTAACTATATTTCCCTCCATCCTATCCATCCTCCTATTTTATTCTATTCTTTCCTTCGACCCTGTCCCTCCTCAAAAATATCTGCTTCTGATTACCCCCTCTCCCAGTCTGCCCTCCCTTCTATCACCACCACCTTTTATCCCTTTTCCCCCTGCTTTCCTCTAGGCTAAGATAGAGTTTCATATCCTATTGTGTGTGTTATTCCCTCCTTAAGCCAGATCTAATGAGAGTAAGGTTCACTCATTCCTTCTCACCTCCCTACTTTTCCCCTCTACTGTAAAAGCTTTTTCTTACCTCTTTTATGTGAGATAATTTACCTCATTCTACCTCTCCCTTTCTCCTTCTAGTACATTCCTCTCTTGCCCCTTAGTTTTCTTTTTAGATATCATTCCTTCATATCCAACTTACCCTGTGCCCTCTGTCTATATATATTCCTTCCAACTACCTTAGAAAGGTCTCATAAGTTACAAATATCTTTCCATGTAGGAATGTAAACAGTTCAACTTTAATAAGTCCCTTATGATTTCTCTTTGCTATATTCTGTTTCCATGCTTCTCTTGAGTCTTGTATTTGAAATCAGTTTTCTGTTTCTCTCTGGCTTCTCAAGAATGCATTAAATTCCTCTACATCATTGAATGTCAATCCCCCCCCAATTGATTACACTCAGTTTTACTGGTTGTAATCCTAGCTCCTTTACCCTCCAGAATATCATTCCAAGCCCTCTGATCCCATATAGTAGAAGCTGCTAAATCTTGTATTGTCCTGATTGTGTTTCCACAGTACTTGAATTGTTTCTTTCTGGCTGCTTGAAATATTTTCTTCTTGACCTGGGAACTCTGGGATTTGGCTATAATATTCCTTGGAGTTTTCATTTTAAGATCTCTTTCAGGAGGTAATTGGTGGATTCTTTCAATTTCTATTTTACCCTCTGGTTCTAGGATACCAGGGCAATTTTTTTCCTTGATAATTTCTTGAAAGATGATGTGTAGGCTCTTTTTTTGATCATAGCTTTCAGGTAGTCCTATAATTTTTAAATCATCTCTCCTGGATCTATATTCCAGGTCAGTTGTTTTTCCAGTGAGATATTTCACATTGTCTTCTATTTTTTCATTCTTTTGGTTTTGTTTTTAATTTCTTGATTTCTCACAGAGTCGTTAGCTTCCATTAGCTCCATTTGAATTTTTAAGGAATTATTTTCTTCAGTGAACTTTTGGACTTTTTTATCCATTTGACCAATTATGCCTTTGAAGGCATTCTTCTCCTCATTGGCTTTTTGGACCTCTTTTGCCATTTGGTCTAGTCTGTTTTTTAAGGTGTTATTTTCTTCAGTGCTTGTTAGGGTCTCTTTTATCAAGCTGTTAACTCATTTTCATCATTTTCTTGCATCACTCTCATTTCTCTTCCAAATTGTTCCTCTGCTTCCTTTACTTGATTTTCAGAATACTTTTTGAGCTCTTTTATGGCCCGAGACCAAATCCTATTTTCCTTGGGGGCTTTGGATGTAGGAGTTTTGTGTTGTCTTCTTCTGGTTGTATATTTTGATCTTCCTTGTCACCAAAGTAAGATTCTGTAGTCTGATTTTTTTTCCCTCTGTTTGCTCATCTTTCCAGCCAATTGCTTGACTTTTAAACTCTTTGTTAAGGTAGGGGTCTGCTTCCAGTGTGGAGGACGAACTGTCCCAAGCTTCAGAGGTTTTGTGCAGCTGTTTTCAGAGATACTTCTAGGGACCTGTAAGTTTTCAGTTCCTCTAAGGTGGTATGTTCAAAAGAGAGGTTTACCCCTCTCCTCTCCTCTGGTCTGTGAGTGACTACAAGCATGCTTTTCTGCCCTGGAACTGTGAGGAGGATTCCCTGTCCACTGCTTCCACAAGCTCTACTATGCCAGCACTCCTCCTTGCCCCAAGACTGCCACCCAGATCCTAATATGGGCAAAGCAACAGAATTCTGCCTCAGTGCCAGCAAAGAGACCCCTGTAATCTCCTTTTCATCAGTTGTTTGATCTCCTTACTGTATGTGGGCTGAGATCTCCAGAAGCAACTGCTGCCACCCACAGACTATGCTGGGGCTCAGTCCAGGGCCAGACCATGTTCCTTTTCCACTCAGGTCCAACAGACCTTTCCTAAGTTATCTTTGGCATTTGTGGATTGAGAAGTCTGGAAACTGCCACAGTTGCCAGTGATTCAGTCCCATGAGGCCTGCTCCAGGCCCACTGGGGCCCTGTCTGTGCCAGCAAGGCCTGCACTAGATTACACTGTTCTCCTCACCCAGCACAACAGACTTTTGCCGTTGACTATCCAGGTTGTCTTGGGCTGGAAATTTGTGTCACTTTGTCTTTTTGTGGGTTCTGCTGCTCTAAAATTTGTTTAGTCATTTTTTACAGGTATTTGGAAGGGGTTTGGGGAAGAGCTTAAGTAAGTCCCTGCTTTTACTCTACCATCTTGGCTCCACGAGCTCCCTGGAATCATGATTTTCGAGGAGTTCAGTGACTTTTAAATTATTTTTCCTTGACCTGTCTTCTGGATTATTATTTTTAAATATCTGGTATCTTATATTTTATTCTATATTTTCAATCTTTTTATTTTATTCTAATATTCACATAATAATAATTTTGAGTTTTTTTTCATCCCAATCTCTAGTTTTCAGGTAATCTATTATTTGGGTAAGATTTGACACTTTTTCATCTAAGCTGTTTATTCTCCTCTTTAAAAATTTAACTTTCTCTACATCTTTCTGAGGTTCCCTCCCTTATCCTATCCCCTTGCCATCTTATTTCTTTTTATGTTAAGAAAACTTTTATACCCTATGTTATTTATACCCTATGTTATTTATACCCTATATGTTATTCCTTTTTTAACCCAGTGCCAATGAGACCCCACTCTCCATCTTACCCTGCCCTACACTGTAATAGTTCTTTCATTCATGCCTCTTTTTTATGAGATAATTTGCTCCATATTATCTCTCTATCCAGTTTCATTTTTTTAGGATCATCCAGTCATAATCAACTCAGACCCAAGACTTTAATCTATCTTTTTTGAACTGCTCTGGTAATGATAATAGAAGGAAACATTTTAACCTTATTAATCCCTTAGTCTTTCATGTTTACCTTCTTAAGTTTCTCCTGATTCTTTTAAGTCAGATTTTCTGTTGGGTTCTGGGTCTTTTCCTCAAGAATTTCCTTTTTTTTTTTTTTTTTTTGCAGGATTACACTCAGCTTTGCTGGGTTGCTTATTCTTGATTGCAAATCCTTTGCAAAGAGTTCCTTTGCTCTTCAGAATATCATGTTCCATGCCCTTTGGTCTTTTAGTGTAGAACCTGTTAAATCTTGTGTTATCCTGAGTGTAGCTCCACAATATTTAAATTGTTTTTCCTAGGTGCTTATAATATTTTCTCCTTGACCTGGGAGCTTTGAAACTTAGTTTTAATCTTCCTTTGAGTTTTCATTTTAGCATCTCTTTCAAGTAATTATTGGTAGATTTTTTTCAATTTCTATTTTACCCTCTATTTCTCGAGCTTCAAGACAGTTTTCCTTGATAATTTCTTGAAGTATAGTGTCAAGACTTTTTTTGATCATAACTTTCAGGTAGTCTGACAATTTTTCTGTTATCTTGCCTCAATCTGTTTTCTAGTTCAGTTGTTCTAAGGAGATGTTTCATATTCTCTTTTATTACTTCATTCTTTTGATTTTATTATTTCTTGATATCCAGAAGTTGTTATTAGCTTCCCCTTGCCCAATTCTAAGGTTTCTTTTTGTTTTGTTTTGTTTTGTGTTGTTAGTTTTTTAGTATTCTTTCTTTTTTTTCAGTTTTCTACAGTTACTTCCATAAGATTTTAAGTTCCAGATTTTCTCCCCCTCACTCCCCTCTCTCCACCCCAAAACAGCATGCAATCAGACATAGGCTCTACATATACTTTCATATTAAACGTATTTTCACAGTAGTCGTGTTGTAAAGCAGAATTAGAACCAATGAGAGGAACCACGAGAAAAGGAAAAAAAAGAGAGCAAATAGTATGCTTTGATCTGCATTGAGACTACATCTCCAGATGTGGATAGCATTTTCCATCATGAGTCTTTTGGAGTTGTCTTAGATCCTTGCATTGCTAAGAAGAGGTAAGTCTATCAAAGTTAGTCATTTGCCCAATGCTTCAGTTAACTGTGTACAATGTCCTTTGGTTCTGCTCACTTCACTCACCATCAGTTCATGTAAGTCTTTCTAGGTTTTTCTAAAGTCCACCTACTTATCATTTTTTATGGAACAATAGTATTCCATTACATTCATATATCACAGCTTGTTCAGTCATTCCCAAATTGATGGGCATCCCCTCAATTTCTAATTCTTTGCCATCACAAAAAAGAGCTGCTATAAATATTTTTTTACATGTGGGTCCTTTTCCCATTTTTATGTTCTCTTGGGGATACAGACCTTGAAGTGGTATTGCTGGGTCAAAGGGTATGTACACTTTTATAGTCCTTTGGGCATAGTTACAAATTGCTCTCCACAATGGTTGGATCAGTTCACAACTTCACCAACAGTGCATTAGTGTTCCAGTTTTCCATATCTTCTCGAACATTTATCATTTTCCTGTTTTGTCATGTTAGCCAATGTGATAGGTGTGAGGTAGTACCTCACAGTTGATTTAATTTGCATTTCTCTAATCAATAGTAATTTAAGTTTTAAGAAGTTATTTTCTTCAAGTTTTTATATGTCCTTTTCTAGTTGGCTCCTTTTCTTTTCATAATTTTCTTGCTTTTCCTGTATTAATCTTATTTCTTTCCTCAGTCTCTCTTATTTGATTTTTAAAGTTGTTTTTAAGCTCTTCCAAGAATGCTTTTTGGAATTTTGACCATTTTACATTTTTCTTTAAAGCCTTTTTTTTTTTCTGAGTTTGAGCTCTGATCATCTCTGTCACCATAGTAGCTATCTATGATTGGGTTCTTTCTCTGCTTTTTATTCATTTTTAACAACCTGTTTCTTTCCTGTTAACTTTATGTTAGGGTTGAGCTCTGCTCCAGGAGTATGAGGAATAATGTCTCAGGCTTCAAGTTTTTTCTACTATTTTTTTCTTAGCTCTGCCTTAGCTCTATCTAGGAACCTTTGACCTCTTGATTCTTCCATTGTTTTATAATCCAACATCGGTCTGTGTGATAACTTTTCCTCTGGTTCATGCCTTGGTCTGTAAGTGATGACAGGCACTTCTCTCTGCCCCTGAGCCACAACCAGGCCCGCCAGGACTGCTGCCACCCTCAATGCTTTTGCTCCCTGTGTTCCCTCATGTGGCAAGCATCAGCTTACTCTCCTCTGCCCTGAAACCAAAATCAGAGATTCTGCTCTCCTGCAAGTGACCACAACCAGTAGGACCCATGCCCCTCTGTAACCATATTCAATGGAATGACCCCATTTAGTCAACACACCTGGTACTCAACCCCTGCAGTATTTGTAGGATGAAAGCTCCTAAAGGTAAGGCTCCCCACAACAAAACTGCCCCAATAACTTGTTTGTTGACTTTGCAGTATCTGCCTGGAGGCATCTGTGCTTCAATCAGGCCAGATCACTACCTGGGGAGGTCAAATCTTTCCTAACTTCCTTCCAGTTGTCTTTGACTTGATTATTTTACCCTGTCTTTTAATGATTTATGCTGTTCTAAATTTACTTTGAGGCATTATTTTAAGTTTTTTGTAGGGACTTTTTGGAGAGCTAATCATTTCCTACCTTATTCCACCATTTTCTATTTATTCTCCTTATCTTTTCCTTTAGAGTTTTGTTTGTTTTATTTTGTTTGTTTGTTTTGTTTTGTTTTGTTTTTCATTAAAAAACAAAACCTCTTTGCTTCATTTCTTACAGGTATTTATGTAATACTTGTGGAAAATGTATTTTTTTTTCCTTGGGTCTCAGCTTACTTTTGTGTTTCATATTGCTCTCTTCCAGGTTGGATTCTTCATTTGACTCATCTCTTCAATCTTAGTTTGTGTAATGTACCACAACTAGGCTCTAATCCCCTGCTGTACTTTTTTGTGTAGTATTTGGCCTTGCTTGTTATGATCGGGTTTGCCTGGATTCCTGTGCTTATCTTGGGCTCCCCACCCCTTAAATATTTGGAGTTCAGAGTGTTGTATTTTCAAAATCTTCAGTGGTATCTAAAGATAGAGTGCTAGGGAACTTGCAGCCCCTGAGTCCCTGGACTGTCTGGTTCTTGATGCCACCACTCTCCTCTGGTCTTTTCAAACCTCTTGACTTCCAAAGTCCCTGCTGTATATTTCTGACCACTCTGGCCTTTGGCCAAAAAGCCTTTCATTCTTGCTCTCTCTAGGCACAGAGCCTTGCAAGCTACACATGTCTTTGGTCAGAGTAGGAGAGTACTAGATTATTTGCCTCTCCTGGGTGCCCCCTTTTCTGTTATTCATGGGCTTCTGGCTGAAACTTTGTGCAGTTCTAGAAGTAGGTTATTTAGTTACTTGTTGGCCTTCTTGATCATTCGGCTTGCTATGAATTTCATGTTTTTGCTGGAGTAGGTGTGTGGAAGTTAGGCAGTCTGTCTCTATTTAGGCATCCATTTTAACCTCAAGTTCCACCTTCAGTTTAAAATGTGTTGTTTCTGAGAACAAACCCTAAAATCTTTAATAGTTTTAACATGTATTCAGTCATTTGGTAAAGAGAAAAAGCCAGAAAGAAGCAAGTACTCCTTCTTATCCAAGCTTTGGAAGGCTTACATTGTATAGGATTTAAACAGAGGTACCCACACACAAACTACACATACATCATTAAACAATTTTACACACATACATAATTAAACCATTTTACTGAGAGTGCAACTTGAAAGCAAGGTAGATTCAGATGGATATCAGTAAATATAAACATTCAGTAAAATTTGGGCAAATCCAAAACACGTGCTTGGGTGGACTCAAAATAAGACCTGACTGTGGACACCTAAAACACCAATGTTTTGAATGGATCCCAGGACCTGAGGAAACCCAGTATTCCTTGTAGCCAGCTCTGGTGTTCCTGGAGAATTACTGAGGTCACAATGACATTTTGGGTTCAAACAATCTCTAGTCACATAAGGTTAGGTTAAAACATTATTAATAAATGACAAAGAATAATCTGCACATTTGAAACATAATTATTTTTCTTTTTCCCCAAATCCACCCTTCTTCCAAAGTTTCTCATTTTGATTGAAAGTGCCACCATTTTTCCAGTCTCCTGTTAGATAACTTCAGTGTTATCCTTGGTTTTGCTCGTTTTCTTTGTCCCCACACATAGTCAGTCCCCAAATCTTGTTTTTATGTGCACATCTCTTGCATGTTCCTTCTTCCTTCTATTCACATAGACACCATCCTGAGACCCTTATCATTTCTTATCTGAATTGTTATATTAGCCTTCTAGTTTGATGAACTGCCTCAAATCTGTCCCCTATAAAATCCAACCTTTACACAGCTGCCAAAGTAGTTTTCCTTAAGCACAGGTCTGACAATGTCACTACGATATTCAGCTAACAGTAGTGGCTCCCTGGTGCCTCTAGGATTCTTCTATTTGGCTTTTGGGCAACTCGGTGGCACAGTAAATAGAGTGTTGGTCCTGGAGTCCAGAAAACTCATCTTCCTGAGTTCAAATCTGGCTTCTCACACTTACTAACTGTGTGATCCTGGGCAAGTCACTTAACCTAGTTGGCCTCAGTTTCTTCATCTGTAAAATGAGCTGGAAAAGGAAATTGCAAACCACTCCAGTATCTTTGCCAAGAAAATTCCAAGTGGAGTCACATTTGAATTGGACATGACTGAAATAACCTGAACAACAACAACAATTTGGCTTTTGCAACATGGCCTTGAGATATTTTTCCATATATATTATTCTCTTTCCTGTACTCTACAGTATAGTCAACCAGACCTTTTCTCTGTTCTTCCCACATGGCACTTGCCACTTACCCTCATCACTCCTGCTTCACCTCTACTTCATGGAATCTTTCCTTTTTCCTCAAAATATAGTTCATGAATCTCCCCAGTTCTTTATGCACTCTCTCCCTATCTTTTATTTAACTACTTTGCATTTATTATGTAATCATTCAATGTTCCTTTGTTCTGCAATGATTCTATATATAAATGCTATCTTCCAATGTTAGACTATAAATTACTTGAGTGTAGGGATTGTTACATCTATTTATCTTTTTTTTTTTTTTTTTTTTTTGGCAGTTGTGGTTAAGTGACTTGCCTAGAGTCACACAGCTAGTGTCAAGTGTCTGAGGCCAGATTTGAACTCAGGTCTTCCTGACTTCAGGAGCTGGTGCTCTATCCACTGCACCACCTAGCTACCCCTACATCTTTTTATCTTTATCCTCACAGCCTAGAATAGGGCCTGGTTCATAGTAGGCACTTCATAATTACTTTTGTTGATTACTTGTTTGACTGATTCTTCACCCTGACCATAATAACTATAGTAGGTTATCATACCTGAAATTCTTTCAGTGGCCCCTCAACTCCAAGACTATCTTCATATAAGTTAAGCTAGTGATTCCCAAATTTTACCTAGCATTGTCTTCCCCCACACGCATTTTTTTAAACAAAAATATAGCACCCTTCAGTTTTTTATAAAAACAAATCTGTGTAAATAATCTGCTTAGCTTATTTTGTTGGCATAAAATTAAGAATTTCTTTTATTTTAACAAAAAGAAATCTTAAACATGAAATGCAAAGAACATAATAGTCAATGTAAATATGTATATATACATATAGATAAAAGTTGTATAGTTTTTAATATTTCTAACAGATACAATAGCCACAGTATTATTAATGTTAATGTTGAACTTTTCTGGTACAAAATTTCTCAAATATCAGTTATTTTGGACATTACTACTCATAATTCTTTTCCTACCATTAATCAAAATTGATGTTTTGTCTTTATAACAATTATAGTAATCATTCAGTCAACAAGTATTTGTTAAGTGCCAACTATATTGTAGGCCCTTTGCTAAGTGCTGGGGATACAAAGGAGGGGGGAAAACATCTCCTACCCTCAGGGAGCTCACAATCTTTTGGGAGAGATAACACATATACTACTATGTACCAACAAGTTTAATGTGTTGTAAATTGAGATAACATCAGAAGAGAAGCATGAAAGGCATCTTACAGAAGCTGGGATTTTAGTTGAGACTTGAAGAAAACCAGAAAGCAGATAAGAAAAAGAATTCCAGGCATGAGAGACAGTAAGTGAAAATGCTCAGTTAGGTGATGGAACATCTTGTTCTGGGAACTTCAAGGAAACCAACATCATTGGATCACAAATGGAGGAGAGTAGAAGATCCTATTTAATACAGATGATATCATTTTAAAAAAGTAAGATTTAATTCTTTGATTCATAAACTAGAGAACTCTTATTTATTAAGATCAAAAATATATTCCAGATTCAAATGCTTAATCAAATATACTGTCCTAAGTTTTGTTCAGATGGAATAAGACCAAATGTATTATTTATTAAAAACTAATGAGTTCCTTAACCATTCATATTAGAAATATCTAAGTCCATAAAGAAATAACTATTTAGACCAATCCAATCATTGCTGAGTGTAGTTTTAAAAAAATCTACTTTACTTTCATTTCCATTACTTTTTATATTGGGAAACTTCAAAAATTTTATTAAAAATAACTATCCATATCTCAAACTTTTTCTCAGATGGGGTCACTTGACCTGTTTGGATTATAATATGAATTTGAAGACATTTAATTGATTTATTTTAAAATACTTGGTTTCTCAAAAGTTTCTGTCGAATACAGATATTTCAGGAGGACATTATATAAAATGGATTAGTTTCATCTCTATTATCATCTCTCTGAAAGATCTTAATTTCTTCTCTTTTTTGGGGGGGGGGTGAGGCAATTGAGGTTAAGTGACTTGCCCAGGGTCATGCAGCTAGTAAGTGTCAGGTGTTTGGTCCGAGGCCAGATTTGAACTAAGGTCCTCCTGACTTCAGGGCTGGTGCTCTATCCACTGTGCCGCCTAGCTGCCCCTTTATTTCTTCTTTAGTTTAAAAGGTACATCTTTTATTTCAGGGTACTATGGCATAATAAAACCAGGATGTTTTGAAATAATATAAAAGTGCTCTGTGCTTTAACTTTTTTCTTAGTCTCTTAACTTTGTTTAAATTTGAATTCTGACTTCACCACTCAACTGAAATTTCTTTCTTCAAAGTTACCAGTGATCTCTTAATTGTCTAATCTAATGGCCTTTCCTAAAGTCCTCCTTCTTGTCCTTTCTGCAGGCTTTGACATTGTCAGTTATTTCCTTCTTCTTGATACTCTCTTCTCTCTAAGTTTCTGTGACACTACTCCTTCTTGGTTCTCCTGCCTGCTTGTTCCTTCTCAGTTTCCTTTACTGGAAAAAGAAAATAATGATGATGATAATAATAATAGCTAGCACTTATAGCACTTGAAGATTTACAAAGTAGTTTACACATTATTTCATTTGATCTGACAGCAACTTTGAAGATGAGGAAATTGAGACTGTGAGAAATTAAGTAATTTGAATACACAACTCTTAACACAATGCCTTGCACATAATAGGTGCTTCTAAATGCTTACTCAATGACTATTCTACACTATATCTTAAGAAAATTTTGGGAAGAGCCTGCCTTTTAATGGACTTTTTTTTAAAAAATAAGGTTGATATCTCTTGTAACAGCTTGAAAACTTCTGTGTAACTCCTCACTCTTATTTCTTGATACCAAATGATTATTTGTAAAATATATACTATGTTCATATTGCATACATTCAAAACTATACAGTTTAACTAGAATTTGTATTCAATTTTTCTTTCTTCAGTTCAGGGGAAAGTTTATGTGTAGCCTCCTCCCCTCACGCCTTCCTCTCTAACAGCATGATTATGTAAGATAATACATTCTATTCCCTTCCTTCCTTATATTCTCCTAGTGTATTGTTTCCTCCCCTCTTTTTTCTAGATATATTGTTTTCTTCTGAATTTGTTTTTCCTTTTTTTTTTTTTAGTGAGACAATCGGGGTTAAGTAACTTGCGCAAGGTCACACAGCTAGTACGTGTCAAGTGTTTGGTCTGAGGCCGGATTTGAACTCAGGTCCTCCTGACTTCAGGGCCGGTGCTGTATCCACTGCGCCACCTAGGTGCCCCTGTTTGCTCATTTTTCTAGCCTTATTCTTAGATTGGCGCTACTTCATTACTTAACTCATAAATTTCATGACTTTGTCTCACATATTTAGTGTTCCCTTCTTCTGCTTCTTCAATCTGCCTTTCCTTTTTTTCTGTGCTCTATTTGTAGCTCACCATTATTTCCATTGTTTCCTGTATTCTTTTTCTTCTGCCTTATTTGCTCAACTTTATTCCTCATCTTCTATCAGTAATCTTTCTGTTTTCTGTCTACCTCTTCACCTGTGACAGTCAGTCAGCAAACATTCATTAAGCATTATGCCAAGTGCAAGAGATAGAAAAATAGCAAAATCATGTTCCGTGTCTTCAAGGTGCTCACATTTCAACAGGGGAGACAACATGTGAATAACTGTGTATGCAAATTATATACAATTCAAGTGGAAGGTTAGGAGCTGAGAAAGGCCTACTGTAGGAGGTAGGATTTCAGCTGAGTCTTAAGAGATAAGAAAGTAAGTAGGTAGAAATTAGGATGGAAAGCATGCGACATCTAACGGAAAGCTTGTGTGGAATGTAGTATATACTGCTAGATACTGTGTTGGTTGCCTTTGCTTAAATGTTTTTCTTTGTTACAAGGAAGGGTTAGATGAGGAGATGGGGGAATGGGTGAGTAGAAGAGGAGTGGTAGGTACAGGGCTAAAAGCAAACATCTTTGCTGAATAAAATTATGATACTAAAGAAATAGAGGAATACTTTCAAAAGTGTAAAATACCCAAACTAACAAAAAACTGAACTTTAAAAATGCAACATCAGATAAGAAAATAGAACTAGATATAAAGGAACTATTAAAAGAGGAGGCGATAAATCCCTTGGTCCAGATGAAGAATTCTGTACTACACAAATTATACTCAAAAGAAGAAAAAGCATGCACCTTTATAAACTAAATGACTTAAGCAATTTATCTAAGAATTTATTACTTAAGATCCAGTTGGATTTATATTTGGGATACAAGGATGTTTCAACATTAAGAAAATAATCAGGTAATTAATTTTTTTTTAATCCCAAAACACATGATAATCTCAATAGATGCAGTAAAAGACTTTGATAGGGGCAGCTAGGTGGCGCAGACCTGAGTTCAAATGTGACCTCAGACACATAACACTCACTAGTTGTGTGACGCTGGGCAAGTCACTTAATCCCAATTGCCTCATAAAAAAAAAAAACTTTAATAAAGTACTTTGCTCATTTATGCTAAAAATCCATACAAAGTATATATAGAGGAGTATTTTTTTAATATGATAAGAAGTATCTAGATTGAAATTGACTAGAAGATTGAATTGGCTATTATTGCTTAGGCTTATTCATTTGTCTAATATATATTTGATAAGCAAAAAATATATATGTATATATCTGTGTATATATACATATATGTCTAGACATACATACTACATGTATACATACGTACCAATATACATATGAGACACTGGTGAGTGCAACCTTCAAAAGGCATAGAATTTTTAGGGAAAGCATGAGAAAAATTATTATTAAATAACAAATTATTAGGGAGATTTCTGACCTTCCCCCCCAAAATTTACCCCGTCTAGACTGTCTTACTAGGTGCAGTTGTTGCCTCACCCAACTAGAAAACCCTACAAAAAATTTAATCTCAGGTGAATTCAGCCCGTTGTTTTCTACTTGGGTAGTAGCAAGGGGGTGGATCCTCTGTCTAGATTGCCAAAGACTGGGGGTGATTTGGAAGCAAATGATACAAAGTCACACCCCCCTAGCCCCTTGTTAGAATAGACCCACCTCATTATAATATTCATTCTGTCCCATTACTTGTTACCCAGAGTTTATTGCCACCCTCAGAAACACCCACTTTTCCAAGGGCATATAAACGTTGACTGGGTTCCCTGACCCCTTTTATTAATTATATGCTTGCATGATTACCCAAAAACTATATCTCTTGAAGTTTTTATATGTCACAAGTAAAATGTGTTAACAAGTAATTATAACATAAACAGTACGTAAAAAATGCCATAGGGAAGTTATAATGGGTATCTCCCCACTACTTTCTACCCTGTTTTCTTCTAGGGTCAAGAGTAACTTAGGAGGCAAAGTTAACAAAGCTAATAGCTGCAAGTTCCATTCTACTTGTTAAAACAATCCCATTCCATCCCTTCTGCTCCAGCAGATTGCCCCTTCTGTCATCTCCATTCTTTAACTTGTTTTCATTCTCTTTCTACTGGCTCATTTCCTCCTGCCTACAAACATGCTCATGTCTCTACTATTCTGAAACAAACCCCTCACTTGATCCATCTACCCTTGCTAATTATTGTCCTGTCGAATCTGTATGCATCTTGTATGTACCTCTTTCTGTGTCTTACGTATACCTAATTATATACATATATTCTCACTCATTAGAATGTAAGCATCTTCAAGGCAGAGACTATTTTGTTTTGTTTTGTTTTGTTTTTTGTATTCTCGTCTTTTAGCACAGTTGCCTGGCCTAAAGTAATTGCTTGTAGGTGGATTGATAAGTAGAAATCCACTCTAATATCAGTTAGCAGCCCCAGACTAATAGACCAACTGCAGCAATACCAAAGACAAGCAGTCTCAGTGCCTATTCTCCACCCACTTATGAGTTAGGTTGGCTGATTTTTTTTTCTTAAGGATTTCTTAATCTGTGTGGGGAACAGTAATGCTTATTTTCTTATTGTCCCATTAATTCTAGACTTTCTTCTTCAACCCAGTTTGAGCTGAAGAAAAAGAAAGCTCTCCTGTTTCTTTAAGGGAAAAAAGAAGACTCTCCGTCTATCCCTACCTCCACCCCGAGCCTGACAATAAGCGTACTCTTGTCAATTTGTTGCCACTGGTTTTTAAACTGAATGATTAAAACAAAAGCTTAGACCCAAGGCCATTTTTGACTAGCTGAGAATAGATAATTGGATAATAAATTTATCCTTTCTGTCCTTCTCTGCCCTGTTCATTAAAGACTAGGAACAGTATGGTGACTCTTCTCACATAATTATGAATTGTTTTTCCAGAATAGTTGACTAGTTCTAACTCCCACCATGATTGTAGTTTGCCTCACCATAACCCCCACTGACCATTTTTATTTTTTTTCATCTTTGCTGGTTTGATGGATATGAAATGAAACCTGAGGTCTTCTGTACCACGCCCCCTCAACAGAACAGTTAGTTAGGAACATTTTTTTTTTTCTTGAAAAGGTAAGGTATGGGGGCAGCTAGATGGCGCAGTGGATAGAGCACCAGCCCTGGAGTCAGGAGTCAGGAGGACCCGAGTTCAAATCTGGCCTCAGACACATAACATTTACTAACTGTGTGACCCTGGGCAAGTCACTTAACCCCATTGCCTAGCCCCCCCCCCCGCCCCCCCCCAAAAGGTAAGGTATGAAACAGATTTTGCTTTTGAAGGCTTTACCTTCAGTCTCAAGAGAGGTGTTATAATTGAGGTATGACTGTTGTTATATATGACTGTTTTCTAATCTGCTGCCCTGCCATCCCATTCAAATCCTGTCATTCTTTTTAGGATTATTATAGGATCATAGATTTAGAGCTGGAAGGGACCTCATTGTCTATCTAGTCCAATTCCCTCATTTTACAGATGAGTAAACTGAGATCCGGAGAGGTGAAGTGACTTACTTAGGTCATACAGGTAGTAAGTGACAGATCTGGAATATTTACAGGAAAGGCAAAATAAAACTAGAAATTTACTCTAATATACTTTCTTTTGCACAAATGGATACTTTTGTAGGAGTTATTTCATTTAATAGTGTACTCAGCCTGACAATAAATCTTATATGGTTATAATCTTATAGGGTATTATGTCAAGTATAAAGTGATTATACTTTCTGTTTTCTTTTATGAAATAACTTGGAAGGTATAAAAAAGTCATTTCCCAAGGTCAGAACAGAATAGTCTATTAATTTATTCTTTTAACTATATGATTAAAATTTTATCTGTCCATCAGTCTAAGATTATAACTAAGACAATAAAATTTAAAAGTTGAGTGCAGTGTAAATAGCCCTGAATCTGTTTAGTTTTATGAAAAGGGATTATATGCTTTTTTAAAAAAATGTAATTAAGACCATTATACTGAAAATTTATCTTTTAAGATTGTTTGTACTGTTCCAACTCAATTTGGCTCCTTTTGTTCTTAAAACTAAGATATACAAGGCCAAGTTCTGTTAAATAATTAGCATACAGAGCCTGCAATTCCCCACTTCAGCAATCTTGAGTAAGTACTACCTTGACTCATTGAAGTTGATTCAGATGTTTAAGGAAAAAGCTGAACTACAAGGACCTCCTTTGATTTTCATGCAATGTATATGTATTTTAATTTCTGACTTTATTTTTTTAATTGACTTGAATCCTTTGAGCTTCCTAAGTAAAGTCAATTTAAACAGTAATATTTCTGCATCAGTATTGCCTGATGATTTTTAATTCTAAAATATGGAGGCTTTTATATAAATTATTTTTCTATTTTTTCTCTTTTTATTTTTAGTTAGTGAAGTTAATCAAGCTTGTAGTGTTGCTATTTATTATAAGAGAAAAAATTAAAATTACTTTTAATTTGAATAGTTTGTTGTATGCCTTTAGTTTGGGAGAGGCGTGTCCTCTTGAGTACAAGTCAATAACAGTAGAAATTTGGCTTATAAAGTAGCATTTTGATCCAGTTTAGTTCTTCTTGTCTTCCATATCATTAGACAACAGAAAGAAAAAAAAATGTAGCTCTTATTTTGATTGCTTATTAAGGGAGCTAATTCTAAAAATATATATAGTAAAATCTGCTTTACTTGGACTCTAATAATTGAAAACTTAAACCTGTTCTATATGGACTAAAGTTTATTTTTGTGCTGTCTATTAAAATGTTTTGGCAAGCAAATTTATATGATGAGCAAGATTGTGAGGGGCATGAACTGTGGATACAAATGAATACTACTAATTTATAAATGAATTTCATTTGTTGATCCAACTAAGCCTTGGCAGGACTTTAACTTAAATAATTTGTTTGCAGCTAATAGTTGAATTATTGTACATGAAATCTAGGGTTAGGCAAATTTAGTCTAGAAGGACTTGGTGAAGGAAATTTCTATGAAAATTTTGGAGGAAGACAGAAAGGAGTTCACAGGAAATAAAATCTCTTAAAATGAAGAAAGAATTTGACATGTGTGGGAGGTGTCAGATAAATGTGTTACTCAGAACAAAGAATAAATATCTTCAGTGGAAAAATATGAGATATTAAGTAACCAGTGACCAGAGTATTGGTGAAGGCCTAGGATTGTGAATAAATAATTCAACTACAGAGGTTATCGGGAGCCCTTCAGGGTACAGGGTACAGAGAAATGAATTAGCTAATATTTGGGACAGAGTTTGAACTCAGGTCTTCTCGACTCCAAATCCAGCTCTCTAGCCGACCTGCCAAATAGCAAACTAATGCAACAACACATTTTTACAGTTAACTTAGTTTTAAGAAGTTATTCAGAAAAATTCCTAGCCATAAATATTACCACAATATTACCACTTTTGCCCTATTACTGTAAATCAACTAGAGTACTCAAGCTAAATTTTAGAAGTTATGCTTGTTGTAATAAGACATTAGAAGCATATATGTGAGAAAAGATACAGTTTAATACATTTTCTAGAACTTGTTTATATGAAAAATTCTTATCCTAAAGGATAAGATATTTTCCATGTGAGCACATGACAATCTTTTTATGAACTAAACTGACATGCTACTGTATCTTTTGCTTATTGTAATAAAACTGGAAAGGTCTTTAGAAGTCTTTTATCTAACCCCCTCCATTTTCGAGATGAAGAAACTGAGGCCCAAGTCAACAAGCATTTATTAATATTTCACTGTGTGGGGGCAGCTAGGTGGCACAGTGGATAGAGCACTGGCCCTGGAGTCAGGAGTACTTGAGTTCAAATCTGGCCTCAGACACATAGTATTTCCTAGCTGTGTGACTCTGGGCAAGTCACTTAACCCCAATTGTCTCACTAAAAAAAAAAAAAAAATTTCACTGTGTGCCTGCGCTGGGATACGAAGTAAAGTTGCTGGAGGTGGGGTGGGATGAGGTGGGGATGGGGTTAGAGAAAACAGTCCCTGCCTTGTAAGGAGGGTACAGCCTAATGAGGAAGACAACACCCAGAGTGGTGAAGTAGCTTATACACAGGTAGTAAGAAACAGATCCAGAATTTGAACCCAGGAGTTTTTCTTTTTTTTTCTTTTTTTTTTCTTTTTTTTAAGGCAATTGGGGTTAAGTGACTTGCCTAGGGTCACACAGCTAGTAAGTGACAAGTGTTTGGTCTGAGGCCGGATTTGAACTCAGGTCCTCCTGACTTCAGGTATCCACTGCGCCACCTAGCTGCCCCAACCAGGAGTTTTTCTTAAACACCTCTGAGGTAAGGTAAGGTACACTCTGAGCTCCAGACTTCAGTGAGTCAATTGGTTTTGAAAGCTACAAAGTTGATAATTTTATGTTAATCATTTACACACAAGAATCACTGCTTTGAAAATGGTTAATCAAGCAGTTGTACTCTTCCTTAGTCCATGTAGCTGTTGTTATTTAAAAATAAAGTGCACATGAAGCAGCCAGGTTGCACAGTAGCAATAGCCCTTAACTTGAAGAACTGAATTCAAATCCTACCTCAATCGGTTAATGGTTCTGTGATCCTTTATGACCATTTAACTTCTCTGCCTTAATTTCCTTATTTATAGAATGAGATCATAGTGCATCCTTCACTGGGGTTGTTTTGAGAATCAGGTGAGATAATATATATAAACTACTTTGCAAGCCTATAAATGATATCATCAGGGGCAGCAGCAACCTGATTGATTTATAAAAGATTGTTAGAGGAGACTGTAGTAGAAGCTTCTTCATGAAGAGTGACTGTCTATTCTGAGAAGTGTTATGTCATAGGTCTTCCAATGACATTACTTAAAAACCTACATTTTAGTTCTTCATTGTTCCTTTTCTCAATTGATAGGAACTCAAAAAAATCTTATGTAATAACAGTAATGATAATAGCTAACATCTATATATGTATTAGGGTTTGCAAAACACTTTACAAACATCTTATTTTAGACTCACCACAATCCTGAGAAGTAGGTATTATTTTTATCCGTTTTTTTTTACAGATGAAGAAAACTGAGGTTAAGTAACTTTTCCAGAGTCACACAACTAATAAGTATCTAAGTCAGGGTTTGAATTCAGATCTTCCTGAGTCTAAGTCTGGCGGGTTATCACCTTTGCTATGTCAGTGGTTTTGCTTTCCGATCCAATATTATAGCCTGTCATAATGTTAGAAGGGACATTATACTGGAGAAGACAGAACGTAATGGGATTATGTACACATAAGGAGGGATTTGTGTTGGGAAGAAGAAGGCTACCTTATCAAGTGAGACCAGCTAAAGGAGGAGATAGTGGCAGAAGGCATTAGGTTATATGAGATGATGACGAAGTGGGTAAGAGAGAAATCTCAGAAATAGCCTGAATTTTTCAGTAAAATATGAGGCAAGTTTTGTAGCTGAGAGAATGTAGGGACAGAGTACCATGAGAGGATTAAGGAGGGATTGAAAAGGTTTGGAAAAACTGCTGTGGTAAGTGAGGTAAGTTAATTGATTAGGGAGTTGTAAAAGGATTGTCTTGCCACAGTGAGGACCCAGTCAGCACAATTTTTTTTTAATTTTTCTCCAGCTTCATTTAGCAACATATGAATAAGGGCCAAGGTAGTGGATGGTAGGAGTAAGGCTGAGATTTAGTGGGAAAAGACTATTGGTAGGATAAATGAGGGACTCTTAAAGAAGAGGACCTGGTAGAGTGGAACTAATTTTACCAAGAATTCAAGATGAAGAAGCGAAGTAGGTGTAGCCTGTGCAGAGGTAATGATATCACTTATTCACATGTTGTCAGTATCATCTCTTTCTAATTAAATTTTGTTTTCAACTAACAAGCATTTATTTTCTCTATCACCTTCCCCTTCCTACCATTAGAAGGGGAAAAAAATAAAAAACTCTTCTAACAAATATGCAGATTCAAGCAAAATAAATTCTCACATTGAGTATATCCAAAAATGTATGTCTTAACCTTGCATAAAAAACTGAGGGGTGGAAGGATTGGAGGTTGCAGTGAGTACAGACAACAGGGTTAGAGGTTACAAAGTAGAGGGAGAGGTGGAATGGCAACAGATTTTGATCAGATAAGGGAATTTTGTGCAGCCCAGGTAGGGTTGAGGAGGAGGTCATGGAAAATGAATAGGTTGACAGACTGAGAGATTAAGGTGTTTGAGGGAATATCAGTATGTATGCTGAACTCCTAGGATGAGAGCAGGGACTTGGAAGAAGGAAGGAAGGAGAGAGAGAGAATGAATTCCAAAATTATGTTATCTGACCGTAATCTGTTGGCTTTCTACCTCTCCCTCTGCTTACTCTTCATCTGTAACCATAACCTCCATTTCTTTGACGCCTCAGTTCTCTCCCAAATCATCTCCCATGCGCTAACCACTCTCTCCTCTTCTCCCCATCTTGACTGTTTAGTGAACCAGTGCAGCTCTACACTCTTCTCTTGAGTCCCTATCCCCTTTATCATATCACCAATTGGGCCCTGCCACTTCTCAGCTTCGGATCATTGCCACCATTCATGCCTTCACTCCTATAGTGCTAAATGAAAGTGAAGAAAATCACACAACTGTTTTGACTGGGTCTCCTACAAATTTGTTACACAATCTCAAAGAGGCCGTCACTGCTGCTGCAAAATGCTACTAAACCTCATCAACTGACTATCCCACTTTTCATGGTGGCTCCTCCAAAACCTTTTCATCCCTCTTCAAACCTGCCATGGCTCCCCCTTCTCCCACTCTCTCACTTGAGAACCCTGTATCATATTTTACAGAAAAAATTAAGACCATTTCCTGTGCTCCCTCTTCTCCCCTCTTCCTCATCTCATATCAATCATGTGCCTTCTTCCACTATCTCCTCTTTCACCTCTGTCTCATATAATGAGGTAACCTTACTTGTTACCAAACCTAACCCTGCTCAAGTGATCCCATCCCATTCTATACCATCTCCTCCAAAAGATTGCCCCCTCTATCATTTATTTTCAATCCCTTTCTGTCTACTGGCTGCCTGCAAACATATTCAGTTCTTACCCATCCTCAAAAACCCTCATTTTGATCCTCTGTCCCTGCTAACTAGCTATTTGATTAGCACAATACCTCACGTAGTAGATACTTATCTCAAAATGTAGTCTGAGATGATGGTCTGTTCCTAATTTCTAGGTGACCTCATTTTTTTTTTTTTAGAAGCATTTGTTATATTCTTCTGCTGAGATGGATGGTCAGGGTGATCTAGGTTGCATGAGGACAGAAGGTTTAAAGTAAGATAGAGTCATTCAGGAATAGTAAGAGGACTACCATGCAGCAGGGAGGGCCTAGTTGTAATTGCATATTGTAAGTTTGTTATACAGCCAGTCAGCATAGTCTCCTTTGCTGATTCATCATACGTAAGTTGATCTTTTCCTCTAACTGGATATTCTTCAAGGTATGGTCCTGTATCCTCTTTTCTACATTGCTATGTGATCTTTTGGTGAAACCATGTTGATAGTTATCATCTTTTTCAAATTAAATTTTTTTTTCAGTTAACAAGCATTTATTTTCTCTCTTACCTCCCCCTCCATACCATGAGGTATGGTATAATAAAAACCTTGTAAAAAGTAGGCACATACAAAATAAATTCTCATAGTGAGCATTTCTAAAAATGTATGTCTTATCCTTGCGTAGAACCAGTGATAGCACTACTAGGCCTGCACCTCAGAGATTAAAAAAGAGGACAAGGACTCATTTGTCCAAAAATATTTATAATACCTCTTTTCGTGGTGACTAATAACTGGAACTGAAGGGGTCCCTAACAATTGGGGAATGTTTGAACAAATTAAACTGTATTCATGTTCTGTTGTACCAAAAAAAAAAAAATGATAAAAGTATGACTTTAGAAAAACTGGGGAATACCTGTATGAAAAATACAAAATGAAGTGAGCAGAACCAGAAGAACAATTTATATTTCAACAACCACATTGTCAAAACAACTTTGAAAGACTTAAGAACTCTGATGAATTCAAGAACTCCTCTTTTCTCCCAAGTCTATATCTCTTCCAAACAGTTCTGTCAAAGGCACCACCACCTCAGCCTCATCCTCAGTTGCTCACTCTCCTCTCTTTACAATTGCCAAATATTGTTCTTTCTACCTTTAGAGCAGCACTTGTTAAACTGTACGTCTGTCAAGTAACTGAACGTGGAGGTTGCGAAAAATTTGGCAACAGTAAAGGGTTTCTGAATGTGTAATGACCAAATATCAAAATCAAACTCTTAATGAATCTCAGGTGTTTCTGGCAGCGCTTTCCCATGTTGCAATGCACGATTTCACTGAAGCCTTGATTCTGAACTCACTTTGCACTGCACGTCCCATCATGCCATGCAATGCCAAGAAACTCTGCCAAAACACCATGGCTCAGATTTGAGAGTATTTGTCTTTAATAAATGGTAAAATTATACGTATACCAAAGAATTGTTTTAACATAAATTTCTTTATGATTTATTATCAGTAAATGTTTGATTTGGATGCTTATACATATATATTTGTATTTGCATATTATGTGTATGTGTGTGTATATGTATATATTTGTATACCTATTTTATATACCTATATACCCATGGTTGGTAAAATTCTCGGGCAAAAAGGGTTTGCCACTGGAATAAGTTTAAGAAGCACTGTGCACTGGCTTCTTACTGCCTGCAGACTACTTGCTACACTCCAAAGGATTCCCTCTACATTTTTCTAAGGCCTCCTGAAATCCTTGGGCATGCCTCAAGCAGCCCTAGCTCTGTAAGTGGCCCTTGGGCTGCAGGTTGTGCAGGCCTGGTGTGTAGCATCTCTTGCATCTGACCTATTGCCTTCTCACACAGCCACAACATATCTTGACTGAATGAATTGAGGCATTCATAGGTCATTCAACCATTAATAAAAGGATTACTTAACCATTGAGTAGAAAAAAAATATTTAATAGGGATACTCTAAACGCTTAATTTGGGGTGGGGTAGGTGAGGGTTGATTTCCATCTGGAAACCCTTCTGGACATGAGATAGGATTTGGCAATTTGTGCCAAGTTTGAATGGCCTCATTTCGTATGGATGAGTCATTTTATATCGTGTGTGACCAGAACACCTTGTCCGACGTGCTCTGCCAGAAGCAGTCAGGAAGCTGCTGTCAAGGGAAAAGGTGGAGTTTGAGCCTTAGTAGGCTCCCTCCCACCCCCCTTTTCTGGTCTTATCACTTCGGTATTATTACAGTCGCCTACTAATTGTTCTTCCTGGTACAAGTTTCTTCCCATTCCAGTCCACTTCTACTTAGCGAGCAATTCAAGGAGGGCATCTCCATTTCCCTCCTGGCTACACTATTTTGGTTTTCTTCTTTATGATCATAGAGATCTTAACCATCCTGCAAGATCAAATCAGCCTTGGTATTCAAACCTTTTCAATACTCTCTACCTCTGGTAACCTTCTAAATAGAGGGAAGAGAACCTCCATTTAAGGAACCCCACCTCCCCACCCATCTCTTCATTTCTCATTTGGCTGCACTACTTTTGACTTCATCATTCCCTTCCCTCTCCCCTTTCAGCTTCCTTTTGTGTGTTGTTTTCCCCCAGTAGATTTCAAGTTCCTTGAGAGCAGAAATTGTCTTTCTTTTTTAGCATCACTTTGTATCCTTCCTGCTTAATAAATCCTTGTTGATTAACTGAATAATTCAAGAACCTGAATTATAAGGGAAATAACAATGTAGAAGTGGCTTCCTAGACCTATGAGCCTGGCTGTCAATCAAAGAGCAAAGGTAAATTGAGGGAAGATACCACTTGGCACCAACAATTCAGTTTTTCCAAACCAGAAGACTAGTCCCCTCTACCAGGAGGGGAGGTACCTCATATAGTAGGGAAAAGGCACTAGAACAGAAGTCAGAAAGTTGAGTTTAAATTCCAGCTAAGTTACTTTTGTCTTATATTAGTAATTTCTGGGCAGCTGTGTGGTACAGTGGATAGAGTGCTTGGCCTAGAGACAAGGAGACTTATCTTTCTAAGTTCCATTCCAGCCTCAGATACTTTTTAGGTGTGTGATCCTGGGGAAGTGATTTAACTCTGTTGTCACAGTTTCCTTAACTATAACATGGGGATAATAATAGAACCAAGTGAGATAATATTGCCTCAGTTCCTCATCTGTAAGAAGCTGGAGAAGGAAATGGCAAACCACTCTACTGTCTTTGCCAAGAATACCCCAAATGGGGTTACAGAGTTGGACGTGATTGAAAACAATTAAACAACAACATAAGTAATTTAACCTCTTTGGTCCTTAGTTTCTTATCTTTAAAATAAAATAACAGGATACTGGCAAATTGACAAAGATTACCAAAGGTAGAAATAATCAATGTTGAAGAGGCTGCAAATAATAGGTGCATTAATGCATGATTGTTGGAACTATGAAGTAGTCCAACTGACGCTGTTTGGGGTTGGGAACCCCAAAAGGTCAGGGTACAGGGCAGTATCTGCCTGGAATGAATTCATGCACTCAAACCATCTTTCAGTCAATTGGCAAAGTTTATTGAAAGGCCGTTAAACCTGGGCAAGGTTCTTAGGGAACTTGCAAACTAATGAGGGTGGGGTTGATACAAAAAGGACCGTGAAAAGCATCTGGGATTAAGGAGTGGTTAGTAGTCTGCGGTTGGCCTGGTGCGAAAGTGAAAGTAAAAGGAATGTCAGGTAAACTAATTATGTGATTTAGGTGGGATTAAGGAGTGGTCAGTATATGCAAATGGTCTGGAGTGGGCTAGGTGCCTTAAGCAAGGCACCAGTAATCTGCATTACTGAAATGTATGGGAAAATTCAGGGATTGGGTTGCTTCCAGAGACATGGTCTTTTTCTTTAGGAGTCCAGGGCCCATCACCCCATCACAGCCATTCCAGTAAGTAATTTGGAAAAGAAATCCTACTGTAGTTATATACCCTACCAAGGATCTTGGAGACAAAAAAAAAAAACACCAAAATATTTGTAGCAGCACTTTTTGTGAAAGCTACCAATTGACTGGGGAAAGGCTAAACAAATTGTAGTAGGAAGCAAAATGTGGTATACAGGGGAGCTCCAAGTTATTAACTTAGATCTACTTATCCAGCCCTAACTTCTCTTTCTCCTATAGTTTCACATTTCCCACTATCTACTGGACATCTAGAATTGGAAGACTTATAATTTAAACTCCACATCTTATACTGAACTTATCATTTTCTACTCCCCCTCACCCCAATGCCCTCTTCTTTCCTAACTTTCGTATTACTGTCAAAAAACATCATTCTCACAGTTACCCTCTACATCTCATTCTCAGCCCCCATAGCTAATCAGTTCCCATGTTTTATTGATTATATCTTCATAACATATCTAGTGTATTCCTCTGATACTGACACCACCCTGGTACAGGCTCTCATTACTTCATACCTAAAACTATTATAATAACTTTTTGGTCTCCTTCCCTCAAGTTTCTTTCTACAATAGTTTCCCACTCAGTTATCAAAATTATCTTGCTCAACTTCAGGCCTGACCATGTCACCACCTCCCCCATTCAGTAAATCCTAGTGGCTCCTTATCACCTCTAGGATCAGATATTTAATCATCTGTTTGTCTTTTAAAACCCTTTATTACCTTTCCCCTTTCTACCTTTTCAGTATTCCTTTACTTTATTCCTTCTTATTAATTCTGCAATCCACTTATTCAATAACCTATTCCTGGCAGAAGACACTCTAGCTTTGTCCTTTGTGTGCACAGAACCTGAGTAGTATCATTAGTAGCTGTGCCACATGCCTGATAATCTCTCCATCTTCATTTCTATCTCCTGTATTCCTTTCAAGTCCCAGCTAAAATCTTACCTTTTACAAGTAGCCTTTTGTGATTTCCCTCACTGTTTCTGCCTTTCCTCTGTTAATTATCACCAATTCTTTTTTTTGCTTATATTTATTTGTTTGCATGTTATCTCTTCTTTTGTGCTGTGAGGTCCTTGAGAGCAGGAACTGTTTTTTTGTTTTGCCTTCCTATCTCCAGTGCTTAGCACAGTGCCTGACACATGACTTACCTTTACTTAACCCTCCCAAGCATTTTTGTGACAAGAAGTGAAAAGAGATTAAGGTTCCTTTTTTATGCATAGGTTTTTAAAATATAGCACATCTAAACATTTATGTGAATTTAATAAACAAAGATTTGATTCCCCTTCTCTCCCCTCCTATATATAGATATATAGATACCCCTATCCTCCAAAAGATGATGCTAACTGATGGGCTTGGGATCTGAACCCCTAAAAGGAAAAGACCATATGTTTGGGATCTGGACCCCACAAAGGAAAACCCCCTGGAATTTCTCACTGGCCCAGGTCCCTTGTCTTCACCTGGGGCACCTGGCCCCACCCTAGACTACCACTCTTTAATTCCATCTAATCCCCTTCTGTTACTTCCCAGTCACCCCAGACTACTTGACTACTCCTAAATCACATCCAGATCTTCCCATAGTCTTTTGTATCATTGGATCATTTTTTTGGTTAGAGTAACTAAGTCTTTCACAATTGAACATCACTACAGTGTTGCTGTTACTGTGTTCTTCTGGTTCTACTCACTTTGCTTTGCATCAATTCAAATAAGTGTTTCTAGCTTTTTCTGAAAGCATCCTGCTAATGATTTCTTATAGCACAATAATATTTCATCACAATCATGTACCACCACTTGTTCAGTTGGTGGAGATGCCCTAAATTAACAATTTTTTGGCACTACAAAAAGAACTGCTATAAATATGTTTGTACTCATAGGTCCTTTTCCTTTTTTTTTTTTTTTTAAATCTCTTTGGGATACAGACCTAGGAGTGCTATTGCTGGATCAAAGGATGTGCAGTTTTATAGCCCTTTGGCCATAGTTCCAAGGCGCTTTTCAAATTGGTTGGAGCAATTCACGACTCCACCAACGGTGCATTAGTGTCCCAGTTTTCCCACATCCCCTCTAACATCTGTCTTTTTCCTTTCCTGACATATTAGTCAATCTGATAGGTGAGGTGGTACCTCAGAGTTGTTTTGATTTGCATTTCTCTAATCAATCATAATTTAGAGCATTTTTTCATATAACTATGGATAGCTTGGATTTCTTCTTCTGAAAACTGCCTGTTCATATCCTTTGACCATTTATCAATTAGGGAATAACTTGTATTCTTATAAACTTACCCAGTTCTCTATATATTCAAGAAATGAGGCCTTTATCAGCAACATTTGCTGTAAAAAATTTTCCCCAGTTTTTTTCTTTCTTTCTAATTTTGGCTGCATTGGTTTTGCTTGTGTTGTGCAAACCCTTTTTAATTTAATGTAATCAAAATTATCCATTTCACATCCTATAATGCTCTCTGTCTTTTGGTCATAAATTCTTCCCTTATCTGTAGATCTGACAGGTAAGCTATTCCATGCTCCCCTAATTTGCCCAGGGTATTAACCTTTATGTCTGAATTATTGAGATGAATGAAAAGCCCAAGAGACAGAGTTTTTTGGTAGTTAATAATCAGTTTCTTAATTAGGCTAGGAAATAAATTGGTTTCTCTCTGTAACCAAAGACAAAAGACCATGGAGATCATCAAATGCTTAAATACTTTTGGAAAAGTGGGTGTCCCTGACAGGCTGAGATCAGCCCTAATTGGTGAACAATCAGTTTGTGGATGAACGTGTTAATGAGTAAGTGGGTCAAAAGTCTTCAGCTCCTCCTGCTGAGAACTTGACCACTTCAGTTGAGCAAGTGGAGGGGGAGAGATGGGGTTCAATGCTTTTTATACCTAGAATTCACCTAGATTAGATTCTCTTTACACTTTAATCAGAAATAAGCTCTCCCAGTTGGGTGGGATCCTGCTCAAGATTGAGGAGAATTGGGGGCAGCTAGGTGGCGCAATGGATAGAGTACTGGCGCTGGAGTCAGAAGGACCTGAGTTCAAACCCAGCCTCAGACACATAACATTCACTAGCTATGTGACTCCAGGCAAGTCATTTAACCACAATTGCCTCACAAAAAAAAAAAAAAAAAAAAGATTGAGGAGAACTGTTCCTAGAGGATTAGGCAAATCTCATCACTAGCCCTTTCCTTCAGAGACTATCTGGCTTCTAGGGCTAGTCACTGAATGAGGAAATAAAAAGAGAAAAAACCCTACTTATAATTAGTCTACTAATAATTGGTTATTAATAATAGAAAAAAAAACCATTTCTCTCATCATGTACCCATTTTGACCCTATCTTGGTATATGTTATACAACATTAGTCTCTACCTAATATTTGCCAAGCTGGTTTCCAGTTTCCCCAGCCATTTTTGTCAAATTGTGAGTTCTTATTAAAAAAAAAAAAAACAAAAAAACTAGCATCTTTATATTTATCATACTAGATTACTGTGATCATTTACTACTATGTATTGTGTACCTAATCTATTCCATTGATCCACTGCTCTATCTCTTAGCCAGTGCCGGATTGTTTTGGTGATAACCACTTTATCATACAGTTTGAGATTTGGTACAATTAGGCCACTTTCCTTCCCATTTTTTTTTTCATTGATTCCCTTGATATTCTTGATCTTTTGTTCTTCCAGGTGGATTTTGTTACTCTTTTTTTCTAGTGTTATAAAATAATTTTAGTAGTTTGATAGGTATGGCACTGAAGAAATAAATTAATTTAGGTAAAATTGTCATTTTTATTATATTAGCCAGGCCTACCCATGAGCAATTAATGTTGTTCACATCTGACTTTATTTGTGTGAAAACTGCTTTGTAATTGTGTTCCTGTAGTTCCTGGGTTTGTCTTGGCTGGTAGACTCCCAAGTATTTTACATTTTGTACACTTTCTGTAAATGGAATTTCTCTATCTCTTGCTGCTGGAATTTGTTGGTAACGTACAGAAATGCTGATAATTTATGTGGATTTATTTTGTATCTTACAACAAGTTATTATTATTTAAACTAGGTTTTTAGTTGATTCTCTAGAATTTTCTAAGTATATCATCCTATCATCTACAAAGAGTAATTATTTTGTTTCCTCATTGCCTATTCAAATTCCTTCCATTTCCTTTTCTTCTCTTATTGCAATAGATAGTATTTCTAGTACAATATTGAATAACATGGTAATAATGAGCCTCCTTGCTACATGGATCTTCATGGAACGTTTTCTAGCTTGTCACCATTATACATTATGCTTGTTGATAGTTTTAGATAAATACTGCTTATTTTAAGGAATTTATTCCTATGCTTTCTAGTGTTTTTAATAGGAATAAGTGTTGTATTTTGTTCAAAGTTTTTTCTGCATCTATTGAGAAAATCATTTTATTTTTGTTAGTTTTGTTATTGATATGGTCACTTATGCTGACAAGCTCTCTATTTCTTAAGCAGTGCAAAATTGTTTTGATAATTACAACTTTGAAATACAGTTTCAGATCTGATATTGTTGGTCCCTATCCTTCCCATTTTTTTTTCAATGATTCAGTTGATGTTCTTGACCTTTTTGTTCCTTCACATGAATTTTGTTACTATTTTTTTTCCAGATCTGCAAAGTAATTCTTGATATTTTAGTTAGTATGCCATTGAATGAAATTAATTTAGATAGTATTGCCATTTTTCACATGAGCAATTGGTATTTCTCCAATTATTTAGATCTGTCTTTATGTGAAGGATATTTTGTAATTGTATTCAGATAACTTTTCTGTATTTCTTGGCAGATATGCTTCTATATATTTTATACTGTCTATAATTATTTTCAATGGAGTAATAGTTTTGCTTTCTTTTTGCCAATTTTTCTTTTCTTGTTCTATTGCTATAGCGAGCATTTCTGGTATAATACTGAATAGTAATTGTAATAATGGATATCCTTTTCACCTCTAATCTTCTTGAAAAGGCTTCTAGTTCTCCTTGTTACAGATTCTATCCCTTTGTTTCTGGGTGGGAGTTTTATTAGATTACTGCTTGACTTAGCAGCTATTAATTTGCTCACTGGGATGCTCTGTAGGTTCAAAGCAACTGAACTGCTGACTTGCTCTTTGGTTTGGGAAGCTACTCTCTGCTTCTAGCATCAGAACTACCTTTGCAAATATCATTTGTTTCCTGGAACTTGTTCTGTGCTTAGTACATAAATAAAGTCATTGCTCACAATTGCTTTTCCCCATCCCAGAACGATTAATCAGAACTGGGCAGTGAGCACCAGAGCTACCCGATGACACCCATTCCTGTACCCATTGCTTGCTCAAAGATCTCTTACTGCCCCTGTGCTTCTTGCCCTGGTGTCCTGCTTTAGCCTTCTTTCTCTATCATGCTGTATATCTTCTTAGCTACATCCCATTCCCCATTATCCACAGACATCTCTGTCCATCTCCCTAAATTGTTGTGAAGTCAAAAAATGACTCTTTTTGACATCTTATTGGCTTTCCCAATCAAAATTTGGTTTGGTGCTTTCTGTAGAGCTTTGTGAAGAGGGGGCAGGGAGGCAAGTTAGATTCTAATGCTTCTATCTATTCTAATGCTGCCATCTTGATTCTCTCTCACTCTGCTGTCTTGACTCTCCCATATGCTGTTAAAACGTAGAGGTGACTTATATTTCAGATCAGGACAATAATTGAATTAGAAGTGATGCTAGTGAATTTACTCTCCTACAGTTTTTACTCCTAACTATATTTTTAAATGTGTTTCATCTTTCTAGGTTTATCGACAAGACTGTGAAACTTTTGGGATGGTTGTAAAAATGCTGATTGATAAAGATCCTTCATTAGAAAAGTCTGTGCAGTTTGCTTTGAGGCAGAATTTACATGAAATAGGTGAGCGATGCATTGAAGAACTGAAGCATTTCATTACAGAGTATGATGCTGCCAATCAAGAATTTGGGGAGCCTTTCTAAGATTTCTTGCTGAGGCAAAAGATAATGTATTTCTTTGTTGTTTTTTTCTGGATTATATAAATCCTTAATATATGAAATACTTTTGTAGGTACTTAGGAAGATATTTTAGTATACTTAGCCACACATTTAGATATCTTTATCATTTATCATTATTATATTGAAAGAATATCTACAAATCTTTTTATTAGCTCTGAGCAAAGGTTCTTGATCCATAACTAAACATAGGCTTTTTTTGTAGGATGATGAGTGTCAATTCTTTTTTTTCCAGTATGCCTATTTGCAAAAAAAATACGTACTAGAGGTTAGTTTTCTACAATTGTTTGTCTTTAGTCTCAGACAGTATACAATCATATGCTTTGTCATACGAATTTAAACTTAGTTTACCAGTTAGAAATTACTTTGAAATCATTTTTTCCAAGTCGTTGAAAACCCTTTGAATTTCTACATGACCTGTATTTCAAAAGATCTGTGACTTGATGTCATGGTTTTATTGCTTGACTTGTTTCTTAAGCCTTCAAACTTTTAAACATTCTAATGATGTACTTTCTACGTTAGCTGAGTGCTTGAAGTTATCCCAGTTTAAATGTACTAATTTGATTGTGTAAAAATTGCTTTAAAAAATCCTAAAACTCCAGTAACTTTGAGATCCAAGAATATAGGATTTTCAATATTAAATTGTTAATTCAAAACCATCTATGTTCCAATACTGAATCTCATAAATACTTACATTGAAATGAGTCTTATAAGATCACATATGTGTCAGATAGAAAGGAAAATTCATGGATTGAAAGGTGAGTGACATATTTAGGCTAAGATTTTCCACAAATTTTATAGGCCTAGAAAGAAATCTTTATCAACATGAGAAACAATAGATTTTTTTTTCCACATAGGACTTTATTTCAGAGTTTATCAGTTTGTCTTTTGCTCCATGGATCATTAGGAAATTAACAGATTGTACTAGTGATTTCAGCTTAAATAAAGATTTGTTTATTTAGGGACTCCCAGGACCATGGATGTTCTGCCAATTTTTGATGTTAGGTGTGACAGATTTATTTTTTCTTTTTGTGGCATTAATAAGTCACAGAGTTTTAAATCATGTTATTATTACTACCCACTTTGCTTATCTTTCCAGTGTCTCTTCTCTAACCTGAATTCTGCCATCATTTTTAGTGGCTTATTTTGATAATGTTTTGAAGGCTTCCAAATAGTAGGGACCAAAATTATGTTAAATGTTCATTTCCAGCTAGCCATTTATTTAAAAATCATGCTAGAATGGAAATAAGGAAACAGTGTAAGTGGTACTGGATATAATGAGTACCACACCTGAAAATTGAAAGAGTAAGAGAAAAATGTAATTCCAAATCATCCCCAACCTCAGCCTTGCCAAATTAGGCCACTTTGAGTCATAATTTTTGATACTTAGTATGCTAGTCCACAGTTTCTTAACCATAAACTCGAAGTAATCCTTATCCATCATCCTTGATATTCTTCTCCAATGTCTGAGACTATTTTATTAGCTACCTAGCCTAGAGAAAACTAAGGCAATAGTAGTTTTATTATTCAATTCTCCACTTCCTTTTTCTTTCATTCAATTTTATTAAGTAATATCACTCCCTAAATAAAAAGTGAGAAAATATAGAGATACCCAAAACAATGAACTATTTTTCTGTTGAGCTTCATTAAAAATAATTTTACTAAGTTAAAGTCTATTGGTTAACCAGTTAAATATAGTTTTGTTCTTCCTCTCCTCAAAACATTGTGTTTAGTAGCTAAAGGTTTTTTATGGTTAGCCGTCAATAATATTTTTGGTAGGGATATCTGTTAATTGTAGGAAAAAAAAGGTAGACTTTAAAGGGTAACTTTGCAGCATGTAAATTCAAATGTGAACTAGAGTGGTTTATGTTGTTAGTTCTCCTTCTTAAAATGTTTTTATCAGAGAATTACCCATTATTCACTGCAGCATATCTCCAGGTAATGTGCTATACTTTCAGTATGTCTTAAAGTCTTGCTGTGCGTGTAGTTGAGGTTCAAAGGGAAAGTGGAGTTTTGTGAGGCCTACTTGTATAAACTTTAAAAAAACAAATAAAACAACCAGCTTAAAATACTTGGATTGTCTTTTATTGTAGTGATCTTCATTTCCTTGTGTCATTAAAGTTAAGAATTCATTTCACATTAATACAGATATAACTTTTGGCACTACCTTAACCACCACACCCCCAAGGGGATTGTCCCTTATGGTCTCATGGGTTATCATATTCCATCATGGAGTTTACCAGAATCTGAGGAATCTACAGTGAAACTTATTATCTCTCCCTCTGAACTATTTCAGCCCATGTTTCTATTATTTAATTTACTATTTATGATTTACTCTAGCTCTGAACTTTGTTGTCACTCTTCACTTTCCTTTATCCATATTCTAGTTACTTTTCTGTTGGAAATCTTCCTTACTGTACATGCAAGTTTTTCCCTCCCACCCCCATTTTCTTTCAGCTGAAGACCTCGCCTCTTTACTGAGAAAATTAAGTTCATTAAACATAAATTCCCTCTTTACCCCTTCATCTCAAAAGCTTTTGACATTATCTCCTTTCTCTAACTCTTTGACTGTAAGCTGCCCCATCTCCTTGCCAAGATCTACCCTTTTTACATATGCTGTCTTGATTCTTGATCTTTCTGTCTTCTTCAACAGTTTGCAGCTTTAATTCTTCCTTTCTATCAACTGTTTCCAGCCTCTCAATATTTACTAGCTCCTTCCTTACCACCTTTAAGCATGTACCAGTCTCCTCTATCTTCCAAAAACCTTCAGTAGATGATGTCATCCCCTCTAGCTATTATCTCACTCCCCACCCTAACCCTACACACACCCTTTTTCTTGTCTAGACTTTTAGTAAAATTTGTCTATATTTGTGATCCCCACTTCCTCTCTTTTGAGTGGCTCCACAGACCTTTGTAGCCTGGCCTCTGTGTGTATCACTTGAGTGAAACTATTCATTCCAGAGTTAGCAATGATCTCTTAAATCTGATAGTCTTTTTTTCAGGTTGTTTTTTTTTTTTTTCCCTGAATACTCTTCTCTGGCCTTTCATGTCTCTCCTCTCTCTGATTCTCTTCTTGGCTTATTTAATTGCTTATCTCAGTATCCTTAGCTGGTTCATCATCCACATCATATTTTCTAATTAGAAATGTTCTCCAAGACTCTGCCCTAAGTCCCCTATTTTTCTCTAGATATATTCTTAATGATTTCCTCATTTCTATGCCATTGACCCCCAAATCTATATATTCAGTCTTAGTATCTTACGTGAGATTCAGTCCCACAATATCAGTTGCTAGTTGGACATTCCAACTTTTATATACTTGAGACATCTTAAACTTAAGACATCCAAAATAGGACTCATTATCTTTCCTCCCAAGACTACCCCTCTTTCAAACTTCCCTATTTCATTTGAGAGTTCCACCATCCTTCAGGCTCTCAAGTTTATAATCTTTTTTTTTGAATAATATTTTTTCCCAATTACATGTAAAAACAATTTTTAGCATTCATTTTTTAAAATTTTGAGTTCTAGAGCTTTACTAGATATAAAATAGATACTTTTTATTATATTAAATTAAAAGGGTTTGCACAAACCAAAGCAATGCAATCAATATTTGAAGGAAAGCAGAAAGCTGGGAAACAATTTTTAGAGGAAGTGTCTCTGATAAAGGCCTCATTTCTTAAATAAATATAAAACTGCATCAGATTTATAAGAATACAAGTCCTTTCCCAATTAACATATGGTCAGAGGATATGAACAGATAGTTTTCAGATGAAGAAAACCAAACTATCCAGAGTCATATGAAAAAGTGCTCTAAGTCACTATTGATTAGAGAAATGCAAATTAAAACAGCTCTGAGGCATCATCTCACATCTATCAGATTGGCTAATATGTCAGGAAAAAAAATGACAAATGTTAGAGGGGATATGGGAAAATTGGGACACTAATGCACTCTTGGTGGAGTTATGAACTGCTCCAGCCATTCCGGAGAGCATTTTAGAACTATGACCAGAGGTCTATAATACTATGCATACCCTTTGATCCAGCAAAAGCACTTCTATGCCTATGTCCCAAAGAGATTTTTTTAAAAAAAGGAAAAGGACCCACTTGTACAAACATTTATAGCATCTCTTTTTGTGGCGGCAAAGAATTGGAAATTGAGATGCCCATCAATTGGGGAATGGCTGAATAAAGTTGGGATATATGATTGTAATGGAATACTATTGAGCTATAAGAAATGAGCAGGATGCTTCAGAAAAACCCAAAAGCGCTTACATCATCTGAAGCATTGTTTTATTCATTTTATTTATATGTTCAGTGTCTAGCATGTAACAGCACTTAATAAATTGTTGCTTATTTTAATTTATTCATGGGCCATAGTTTCTTAAGCCGTGCCCAAATCAACGGATGCTTATTTGATTACAATTCTTTCCTCTCACAGAGTGCAACTGTGAATATTTTGGTGTATATTCTACCTTTGTGCTGTCTTTAACCTCCTTTGGGTATATGCCTATATTGCTGAATCAAAGAGTATGTGGACAGTTTAGTCATTGATCTTCACAACTTCACTAGTACTATATTAGTGTGCCTGTCTTACCACAATCTCAGCAACATTTATTGTTCCCATCTTTTTTGTTAATTTAGAGTTGTTTTAGTTTCCATTTTACTTGACATTACTGATTTGCAGCATGTGTTTATGTAATCATTTATATTTTGCAATATTTCTTTTGAAAATTTCTCCTATCAGGGAAACAGAACACGGGGAAAGAATTTTTACAATCAGTGTTTCTGATAAGGGCCTCATTTCTAAAATATATAAAGAACTGAGTCAAATTTATGAAATACAAGTCATTCCCCAGTTGATAAATGGTCAAAGGATTTGAACAGGCAGTTTTCAGAGGAAGAAGTTGAAGCTATCAATAGTCATATGAAAAAATGCTCTAAATCACTATTGATTAGAGAAATGTAAAGCAAAACAACTCTGAGGTACCACATCACACCTATCAGATTGGCCAACATGACAAAACAGGACAATGATAAATGCTGGAGAGGATGTGGGGAAATTGGAACACTAATGCATTGTTGGTGGAGTTGTGAAATGATCCAACCGTTCTGGAGAGCAATTTGGAACAGTGCCCAAAGGGTTATAAAAATGTACATACCCTTTGACCCAGCAATAGCGCTTCTAGGACTGCATCCCAAAGAGATCATAAAAATGGGAAAAGGACCCACATGTACACAAATACTTATAGCATCTCTTTCTGTGGTGGCAAAGAATTGGAAATTGAGAGGATGCCCATCGATTGGGGAATGGCTGAACAAATTGTGATATATGAATATAATGGAATACTATTGTGCTATAAGAAATGACTGGTATGGACTGATGCTGAGTGAAGTGAACAGAACCAGTAGAATGTTGTACACACTAACAACCATGTTGTTTCATGAGTAACTTTGATACAAGACTTAGCTCTTCTCAGCAATGCAAGGATCTAAGACATTTCCAAAAGTCTCATGATGGAAAATGCTGTTCACATCCAGAGAAAGAACTATGGAATTTGAATGCAGATCAAGCAAACCATTTGCTCTTTTTTTCCTTCTGTTTTGTTTTGTTTCTTCTTGTGGTTCCTCCTGTTGGTTCTAATTCTTCTTTACAACATAACTAATGTTAAAATATGTTTAATAGGAATGTATATGTAGAGCCTATATCAGATTGCATACCTTTTTGGGGTAGGGGAAAGATGGGGAGAAAATTTAAAACTCAAAAGCTTATGGAAGTGATTGTTGAAAACTAAAAATAAATTAATTTAAAAAAGAAAGAAAATTGCTACTCTCTTTTGACTTATCTGTTGAGAAAAGACTCTTGAAATATGTGTAAACTACTTATAAAATGTGGGTATTAGCTTTTTTATCATAATAATTGATGCAAATATTTACCTACATAACCATTTCTTTTTAATATTTTGTGCAAAAGTTTTTTTAATTTATGAATCCAAAATCATCTTTTATCTTTTTATAATTGTTCTTATCTGTATTTAATTTGGATTACATAAAATTGAAAAACTTTTGCACGAAAAATCCACCATGGCTATTATAAGAAGGGACATGGTCAATTAGAGAAAAATCTCTCAAACATCTTTGTAAATATAAAAAACAAAAACTGTTTCCCATTAGATGAGTACTCAAAGGATATAAACAAACTCTTCTCAGAAGATTTATAAATAATTGTGAAAGATTGCTCTAAATCACTAACAATGAGACATATCACAATAACTCTAAGATACTACCGCACTCCCTGCAAATTGGTTAATGATGACCAAAAAAAAAAAATGGGAATAGGAAGTGTTAGAGGGGTTGTAGAAAGACACAGTTGTGAATTGATCCAACAATTCTAGAAATCATTTTTGCAGTATGCTAAGAAAATGGCTGACATGTCCTGTGTCCTTTGATGCAAAGATCTCACCCATTGTCAACAAAATATTAATATAAACACTTTTTGTGGTGAAATGGAAACAAATTAGGTGCCCAATGATTAGGGAATTGTTAAATAAATTGTGGTAAATGAATGTAATGAAATATTATTGTGCAATAAAAAACAACAAAGAGGAACTTAAAAGAAGCATGAGATGACTTGAATGAAGTAGTGTAAAGTAACTTGAGCAGAAAATAGAAACTGCTATATGCTATGACTATAACAAAGTAATGTGATGAATGAAAAACCCAAGAGACAGAATTTCTGAGTTATTGATAATTAGAGTAGCAAAGATATTGCATTGGTTGAGTTAGATGAAGCTTCTTTCTCCTATTAACTCTGAAAAATAAAGTATTGCAGAGCTCATAGAAGTTATATGCAAAAAGCTTTCTGTATTCCATTGGATGAGGGAAAACTGGACATATGTGCCAGGGTCTGGTCTGAGACCGAGGAGACGCAAGGGACCAAGGCTAAGCTGATAGATAGATAGATGGATTAGATAGATAGATGGATCGATGGATGTGGCAAGACACATCAATCAAACAGTGAGGTTGAACAGGTGTAATGGCAGCAGTGAGATGTAACAGCAACAGTGAAGTGAAATGGCAGCAACATGCCAAGTTTGCCTAGTGACAAGAAGACTATTCCTAGCAAGACCAGAATGGGGTTCCTGCAGGTGCTTGTCCAAGCTCAGGGACCACTTAGGGCTGGTTTGAGTCAGTTCTGTGGTTTAATTGCAGCAGAGTTCATCTACATGGTAAGAGCAAAGAACTGTTGTTAATTCCAAGCTCAAGGCACAGCTTACTTGCTGGGCTTTAGATCTGGAAAACAAGATGTCTCTTAATAGTAAGAAAAGGAGAGTGAAAAGACAAGTGGTCTTGGCATGGGCCTCCTGTGATTTCCCCCCTTTTGTTCAAAGGAAGGGGTCTAAAAGAAATCTCTTCCTTCTGACCAAGAAAGGAGCCTTTAGTATGGGTGGACAGCTTCTTCTGTTGGGTCTGAGGGGAATTGTAGTACAGAAAACCACTTCCACCTATCCTTAACAGAGGACTGATGGGAATAGGAGGGACATCAGAGACAAGAAGATGGTGACATCCCACTAGAGGAAGAAAAACCCAGAGGCATCCCATTGTTGGGACACAAAATTAGTGAGCCAATAAAGAAATAGAAGGCCAAACAAGAGGAGGTGTGAAAGGAATAGCAACAGGGAGAAGAATGAGTACTGCCAGATTCCTGACAGGAGAAAACCTTTGATGGAATTCCAGATATTAAAAGACTGTTGTCTCTGACTGAGATCATGGAGCCACTGGGTCTGCTTGTAGATTTTCAGGATATTAGTCTCAATCTGGCCAGTGGCTTTGATCCAAGTGCAGCAGGAGATATTGGTGACAGCACACATGCCACCCTACAGTGAAGAAGTAATCAATGGCTAGTCAGTGCTTCAGACCTCATCCAGAATCTTGTCTGGATATCGACTACTTCTAGGTCCATGCTAGATGAACTTTGAAGTTCCTGGTGGGTTCCACCATACATTCAGGAGTAGGGCCTTTTCTCATATGGAAGAGATGGATCTAGTTTTCCAGCCATGCAGGGCTAGCTTAAAACCTTGCAATAAGGTTTTTCTCCTAATTCCCACAATTGAATAGTTTTCTCACATGAAAGAAGTTGGACTATACCCACAAGTGAACAGAAACTAAGCTAGCTCTAGGACTGAGTCACAAGATGGAGTCAGTGTCGTTCACTCGGTTTCCACAATTAACCACTTGCTGTCCCAATCCCTTAAATTCATTCAATTTTCCCCTTTTTGCCTTATGGGAGAATGGACAACCCACTCCCTCCATAGATCACTTACCTATGAGCCATAATTTCATGAAGCCGGGTTACAGATCAGACTACTTAGAGGGCTCACAATAGACTAGTTTTGAGAAGGGAGATTCACATGTCACTAAGGTAACCAAGTAAACTTAAACATAAACATCTTGAAACGAGACCAAAGCAATACAATAATTATCATCAATATTAACTAACGTCAAGTCTCTCTGTATCTTAGTCTCACACAATTTCCATTTAATCAGCACATCTTGAGTTCCAAATGTCTCATGTAGTCATATAGTCTCTAGATATCTTTTATTGGACAATAGGCTTCATTCTCAGGAGATCTTTGAAAGGTCTTCTCCAGTTCCAAATCTCGAAGTTCCTAGATAATTTTGCAAGTAACAAGACAATACAATTTAGTACAAGGTAAGGTCTATCAACCAATGAGATTTTTATTTTTAGTATTGTCTGAGTATGAAGCAGTGTAAAACTAAAGCCCTAGAAGAAGGGGGCATCTCAGATCATGAGGAAGATCTGAGGTCCACTTTATTAGAGGGGCCATGGACCCTTTAATAAAATGCCATTGGTTCAGAGCTCTGCTTCAGTTTCTTTTATTTTAGGTTGGACAATTTTTAACCCCACATGGCTCATTCTTAGATCCTGAGTTTTCCATAGTACTTTACCACTACAGAGGTACCTGTTGCAAAGAAGTCAAGAGGGAGGAGGAGCCAAGATGACAGAGTAAAGGCAGGGACTCACCTGAGCTCTCCCCCAAAACCCTCCAAATAGCTTTAAAAAATTACTCTAAACAAATTCTAGAGCAGCAGAACCCACAAAAAGATGGATTGAAACAAATTTCCAGCCCAAGACAAGTTGGAAGGTCAGCAAGAAAAATCTGTTGCAGCAGGGTGAAAGAGGTGCATGGTCCAGCTTAGGCTGCACCAGCGCAGACCCAGGTCTACAAATCTGGAGTAGGCCTGGGGCAACTGAATCATGGTTGCGGTGAGTTTCTAGACCCCTGAGCCCACAGATGCCAAAGACAACTTGGAAGATCAGCAGGAAGGGGCTGTTGTACCTGGCTTAGAATGGAGTGCAATCCATTGTAGGCACACCAGCACAGCCCCAGCCCTAGCAAACTAGGAGCAAGCCTTGGGAGCCACTGACTTGGCAGTAGCAGTGGCAGCAGCGGCAGCTGCTTCCAAAGCTCTCAGTACACAGACAGTACGAGGGGTCAAACAACTCATCAGAGGGACATTACAGGGATCTTTTTGCTGGCACTGAGGCAAGACTCTCCCAGGGTGAGAAGGAGCACTAGCATAGCAGAGCTTGTGGCCACAGTGGATGGGGACCCTCTTCATAGTTCCAGGGCAGAAAGAGTGCTGCTCACAGACCAGAGCATGGGCCAGGAGTGTGGTAAACACTTCTCCTTACACCATACCAACTTAGAAGAACTGAAAACTTACAGGTCCCTAGAAGTAACTGAAAAGAGCTGGACAAAACCCCTGAAACTTGGGACAGTGCACTCTCCACCCTGGAAGCAGAGCCCTACTTCTAACAAACAGTTAAAAGTCAACTAATAGGCTGGGGAAATGACCAAACAACAGAAAAAAATAAAGGAACTGAATATAAAAAGTTGTGGTGACAAGGTAGATCAAAACACACACTCAGAAGAAGATAGCCAAGTCAAAGCTCCTATATCCAAAGCCTCCAAGAAAAATACGAGTTGGTCTCAGGCCATGGAAGAGCTCAAAAAGGATTTGGAAAATCAAGTAAGAGAGGTAGAGGAACAATTGGGAAGAGAAATGAGAGTGATGCAAGAAAATCATGAAAAATGAGTCAATGACTTGGTAAAGGAGACACAAAAAAATACTGAGGAAAATTAAACCTTAAAAAACCGATTAGGCCAAATGGTAAAAAGCCAATGAGCAGAAGAATGCCTTAAAAAGCAGAATTGTCAGATGGAAAAGGAGGTCCCAAAAGCTTACTGAAGAAAATAATTCCTTAAAAATTAGAATGGACTTTATGAGAAATCAAGAAGCAATCAAACAAAACCAAAAGAATTAAAAAATAGAAGACAGTGTGAGGGGCAGCTAGGTGGCACAGTGGATAGAGCTCCAGCTTGGGAAGCAGGAGGACCTGAGTTCAAATCCGGCCTCAGACACATGACACTAGCTGTGTGACCCTGGGCAAGAGACTTAACCCTGATTGCCTCACCAAAAAAAAAAAAAGAAGAGAGAGACAACAATGTGAAATATCTCATCGAAAAACAACTTACTGGAAAAGAGATCTGGAGATAATTTTAAAATCATTGGACTTCCTGAAAGCCATAATCAAAAAAAAGAGCCTAGACATCATCTTTCAAGAAATTATCAAGGAAAACTGCCATGATATTCCAGAGGGTAAAATAGAAATTGAAAGAATTCACCAATTACTTCCTGGAAGAAATCCTGAAATGAAAACTGTCAGGAATATTAGAGCCAAATTCCAGAATTCTTAGGTCAAGGAGAAAATATTACAAGCAGCCAGAAGAAACAATTCAAATATTGTGGAGCCACAGTCAGGATCACACAGGATTCAGCAGCTTCTATATTAAAGGATTGGAGGGCTTGGAATAGGATATTCCAGAAGGCAAAGGAGCTAGGATTATGACCAAGAATCACCTACTCAGCAAAGCAGAGTATAATCCTTCAGGGAGAAAAATGGATAGTCAATGAGATAGAGGACTTTCAAGCATTCTTGATGAAAAGACCAGAGCTGAATAGAAAATGTGACTTACTAATACAAGACTGGAGAGAGGCATGAAAAGGTAAATAGGAAAGGGAAATCATAAGACACTTAATAAGGTTAAACTGTTTACATTTCTACATGGGAAGATGATACTTGTAACTCATAAGACCTTTCTTATTATTAAGGTAGTTAGAAGTAGATAGATAGATAGATAGATAGATAGATAGAGGCTAAAGGTGTGATTGACTATGAAGGGATGATGTCTGAAAAATAAAATTAAAGGGTGAGAGAGGAATGTACTGGGAGAAAAAGAAAGTGAGAGGTAGAATGGGATAAATTATCTTACATAAAAGAGGCAAGAAAAAGGTTTTACAGTGGAGGGGAAGAGGGAGGAGATGAGGGGGAGTTAGTGAACCTCTCTTCAGAATTGAATCAAGGAGGGAATAATATACACACTCAGTTGGGTATGAAATCTATGTTATCCTACAGGAAAGTAGGAGGGGAAGGGGATAACAGAAGGGAGGGTGATAGAAGGGAGGGCAGATTGGAGGAGGTGGTATTTAGGAACAAATCACTTTCGAGGAGGGACAGGGTGAAAGAAAATAGAATAAACAGATGGGGGAATAGGATGGAGAGAAATACAGTTAGCAATAGTAACTGTGAAAAAAATTTTGAAGCAAATTTTTCTGATAAGGCTTCATTTCTCAAACATAGAACTGAGTCACATTTATAAAAATAAGAGCCATTCCCCAATTGACAAATTATCAAAAGATATGATCAGTTTTCAGATGAAGTAATCAAAGCTATCTATAGCCATATTAAAAAATAAGTCACTATTGATTGGAGAAATGCAAATTAAAACAATTCTGAAGTACTACCTCATACTATTAGATTGACTAATAGGACAGAAAAGATAAATGACAAATATTGGAGGGGATGTGGAAAAAATGATGCAGTTGTGAACAGATTCAACCATTCTGTAGAGCAATTTGGAACTATGCCCAAAGGGCTATGCATACCCTTTGACTTAGCAACACCACTACTAGGTCTGTATCGCAAAAGAGAGAAAAAAAAAGGAAAAGGACAAAGAAAATGGACAAAATATTTATAGCAGTTCATTTCTAGAAGCAAAGAAGTAAAAATTGAGGGGATGTCCATCAATTGGGAAATGGCTGAACAAGTTGTGGCATTAATCCAGGCTGATTCTGATGGAATACTATTGTACTGTAAGAAATGAGGAGCAGGATGCTCTTAGAAAAACCTGGAAAGGTTTGCATGGGCTGATGCAAAGTGAAATGTGCTGTCTACAAAGTAACAGCAATATTGTAAGAAGATCAGCTGTGAATGACTTAGCTCTTCTCAGCAATACAAGGATCCAAGACAACGCTGAAGGACTTAGGATGAAAAATGCTGTTCATCCCCAGAGAAAGAACTGATGGTGTCTGGATACAGACTGAAGCTATTTTTATTTGCTTTCTTTATTTTTCTTGAGTTTTTTTTTCAGTTTTCTTTCACAACATGACTATTATGAATATGTTTTGCATGACTACACATGTATAACCTCTACATGTTATACATAAGAAGGCAATTGCTTGCCTTCTCAATGAGGGGGTGGTGTGGGGAGGGAGAAAAGGAGAGAATTTGGAACTCAAAGATTTTAAAAAATGTTAAAATGTAAATAGTAAAGAAATTTAAAAAATGGTTTAGAGCAAAAAAAAAATTTTTTTTTTTGGTGAGGCAATGGGGTAGAGTGACTTGCCCAGGATCACACAGCGTTTCAAGTGTCCAAGGCCAGATTTCAACTCAAGTCTTCCTAAATCCAGGGCCAGTGCTCTATCCACTGTGCCATCTAGCTGCCCCCCAAAATTTTTTCTTAAAAAAGAAGTCAAGAGACCTCACCAAGAAGGGACAGATGAATCCTCTCTTCAGTCATGACACCAAGATTTCAGTCCTCCAAGGGAGCAGAATGACGCCAAAGATGGGAGCTCAGGAATCAGGGATGGGAAAAATAATTTACCACTAGTCACAAAGTCATGAACTGAACAGGTCACAACAGTCCTCTGTAGGTACTGTACCTCAGGTGACTCTGTGGAGGGCAGGAGGAAATCCTCTTTCAAATCCTACTTTGGGCACCAATACTGTTAACTCTGAAAAATAAAGTACCAAAGAGCCCATTGGAGGAGAGAAAACTAGATATGCATGCCAGATGGTCTAAGACCAAGGAGATCCAAGACACCAATGCTAAGCAGATAGATAGATGGATGGATGGATGGATGGACAGATAGGTAAGATACATGTGGCAAGACAAAAATCAAGCAGAAATGTATAATGGCTGCAATGAGGCAAGTTTGCCTAGTGAAAAGAAGTCTGTTCCTTGCAGGACTAGGGTGGAGTTCCTGCAGGTGCTTGTCCAAGCTCAGGGACTACCTGGGGTTGGTTTGAGCCAGTTCTGTGGTTTAACTATAGCAGAATTCATCTAGAGAGTGAGGGCAAAGGACTGTTGTTATGTCAAGCTCAGGGAACAGGTTGCTTACTGGGCCTTACACCTGGAAAACAAGGTGTCTCCTAATAGTAAGGAAACAGAAGCGTGGTCTTGGGGTGGAGTCCTTGTTATTCCCCATCTTCCATATTGACTTTCTTAATGGTGGAGAGTTAAGCCTGAGGATCCCTGACTTCTAATGCATTGGACTTTTATGCTTTGGTGACTAGGAAGGAAGTTCAAGCCTTAGTCCTTTGGACCAACTAAATCTTAGGGATAGTTTTGTTTCCTTTTAAGTAAGCTTAGGATATGCATAGTAAATTTCCAGCTATTTAGTAGGGCCTACTGTCATTATTCCTAATCAAATTAGTAGTCAAAATCATGGTCTCACATTCTACCTCTTGCTTATAAGGTCTTAAAAGTTTTCTAAGAGATCTTCCACCATTTCAATGGCTTTAGGGCTATGAGTGGATAATTCTGACCATGGGGATTTGGGAAGTAGTAACAGAGCTTAATGTGAATTTAGTGCTAGAAAAAGTGGAAAGAGAACAAGATAATGGCCTCCTGAAGAATATCAAGGTAGTGTAATTTGAAAAGTTTAGGTTTTAGCTACTCCCTTTGGTAGAAAACTCTGCCTTGTCTCCTAATGACGGTGGGTAATATTGGGGAGGGGGAATCATTAATATGGGTTCAATGCCAAGGTCCAAAATATCCCATTTTGAAGTGTGAACATTTACTTCAGATTGTCCTGATTCACTGAGAGCCCCATGCTTAATGGGGAGGAATGATAGAAAATTTACTGTTCACAGTGTTACTCAGTGTAAAGCAGTGACAATGAGTAGGAGAATTACCAGGAATATTAGGTGACATTGCATAGATGATGACACTTACAGAACAGTCGGTGATTCTCATCATAATTCAGTGTCACCTGTAGCCAAGAGCTCATAAACCTTATGCAGCCTATCATAGGTCCAGCTAGTGTTTTCTTTTTTCTTTTTCTTTTTTTTTTCTTTAGGCAATTGGGGTTAAGTGACTTTCCCAGGGTCATACAGCTAGTATGTGTCAAGTGTTTGGTCTGAGGCTGGATTTGAACTCAGGTCCTCCTGACTTCAGGGCCAGTGCTCTATCCACTGTGCCACCTACCTGCCCCTAGTGTTTTCTTAAAAGGTATTAAAACTGTTTTCAAGATTTAATTGCTTTAATCTTATGGAAAGAAATGTTGAAAACTAAAAACAAGTAAATTTTTTAAAAAGTAAAAAAATATATATATTTAATTGGTTTAAAGGAATAAGTCTCAGGCCATTGATGTAGTTTTCTTGTTGTCTAGGTATAAGATAGCCAGGACACAAAGGCCTGGAGTTCCTTACTTCAGCTTGTGACCACATATGAACCACATTGGAAAGGAAGCTGTGCTCAACTGAATCAATGCTTTAGAATGAATGAGCATTTCTTTCCTTTTCTGAATGTCTTTCCCCTGCTATGGCTAAGTAAAATGTTAGATTGGTTGCAATGGTTTCATTTCATTCTAGTTTTGGAACTAAATTATGAGGGGGCCAACTTAAGTGGGGTCACCTCATCAAGGAAGCAGAAGGGAGCAAACCTTTACTAAGCATTTAATATGTGCCAGGCATTGTGTTAAATGCTTTACAAATATTATCTTACTTGATTCTCATAATAACCCTACGATGTAGGTGATAGTATTGTCTCATTTTGTAGTTGAGGAAAGTAAGATCGACAAGATTAAGTAACTTGTCCAGGGTCACATAGCTAGCAAGTGTCTGAGACTAGATTAGAACTCAGATCTTCCTAACTCCAGGCCCAGTGCTCAATCAACTATGCCACTTAACTGCCTAGAGGTTGATACCAAGACATTACCCCCTTTAAACCCTGTGATTAAGGGTTTCCTCTTCTGGACAAGAAATTATCCAGGTACTCAAAATTACTACCAGGTTGGATAAAGGATCACCTTTCTTCCAGGTAAATTTACATTCACCATAAGTATGCAGAGGGATGTTCCCCTTCCACATGACATTAAGTAAGGCACCTTCCTATAATTCCACCTTAACCCTGGGAAGGAGTCATTTGAACCAACCCTAGAAGGAAGGAGACCAGCCAATTGAGGGAGACACTCATTTCCCTGGGAGCCCTTTAAGGGATCAAGGACCTCAAGTCCTGCATGACTGCAGGAAACAAAATGAAGAAGGACCAGAGAGTCAACTGAGACAAGAGCTAAAAGCAGTCTTTGATAAATATTCTTAGAGGCTGAGTACGATTTATTAATCATCGTACCAGAGCTTGTTAGAGTGGTGCTAATTCATTAAGGACACTGCTTCTGGGCAGTCAAACCACTCAACCCTGGTTCTCAGGGGCATGATAGCTGTTGTTTCAAGAATGTATTCCAGTGTTTCATAATATCAAGCCACAATGGTCTGAAATCTCAAGCCTTCTTCACTGTGAAATGGAGACCCTGATTAGAGGCAGTTGTGTAAGGAGGCTTTGTTCTACATAGGATGTATGTTATGAAAGTTTTGAAGGTAACTTCTGTGGTGGCAGGCTTGCCTGACATTACAGAGCCTTCTCTCCAGTGGGTATCAACTATGATATTGGGTACTCTGTTAAGCACAAGTAGCTCCCTCATGCTTAGAGGAATAATATGGTATTGTATTGACTGAAACATGGCTTCGAAGCCCCCATATCCCAACTTTTTATCCACTCCCCAACTTCTGATGCTCTCCTAAGGGCATCAGTAAGGTCGTTCAGTTCAGCGGAGGGTATGTGATGCCTCTTATGGATGATGAAATGCCCTACAACCAACTGTATATGTATGCAAACCTCCAAAATTCCTCCATTGGTCCTGATTCAAATGGGAGAGCCTTTGCTTATCCAGCCCTGTCCCCTGTCCCCAGTGACCACTGCCCATGAACCAGATCTTATCTGCCTTATCCCTTAAAACTCTCAAGCATGTTAACCACATGGCTTGCAACTCAGTGAATTTGGGGGATTTGCTGGACTTCCTCTGTCTGTTAGGATATCCTACATTTGCATCTACCATTCTCTGAATGGCTGAAGCCACCAGTGAGCTAAGCAAACCAGCAATCCTCTTGAGGTTTTGGAAAAGCCACATTCTGTTTTAAACATATTTCTTTTTAAAATTTCACCCCCTCTTTTGCTTGCCCCTCTCCATCAGACAACCAGATGCAGAGTGAATTCATCTTTGGGGAGTCAAGTATGCAAACCTTCACCTTTTAGCCACCTAAAAAGGACAAAGGGAAATCTTGGGCTTCTAATTGGTCAAGTTGACTTTCCAAGAGCAAATTGTAAACTGATGGAACTCTGCAATTGACAAAAACTCTTGAGTTTTTGATATGAACTGCCTATTCTTATCCTTTGACCATTTATCAATTGGGGAATGACTTGTATTCTTATGTATTTGATTTAATTCTCTATATATTTTAGAAATGAGGCTCTTATCAGAGACACTGGTTGTAAAAATTCTTTCCCAGTTTTCCACTTTCCTTCTAATCTTGGTTGCATTGGTTTTGTTTGTGCAAAAACTTTTCAATTGAATGTAATCAAAATTATCCATTTTGCATTTTGTAATGTTCTCCATCTCCTGTTTGGTCATGAATTCTTCTGTTCTCCATAAATCTGATAGGTAAATTATTTCTTCCTCTCCCAGTTTGCTTATAGTATTAGCCTTTTTATCTAAATCATGAACCCATTTTGACTTTATCTTGGTATATGGTGTGAGATTTTGGTCTATGCCTAGTTTCTGCCATACTCTTTTCTAGTTTTCTCAGCAGTTTTTGTCAAATAGTGAGTTCTTATCCCAGAAGCTAGGGTCTTTGGGTTTATCAAATAGTAGATCATTATAGTCACTGACTACTGTGTGTTGCATACGTAACCTATTCCACTGATCCAGACTCTATTTCTTAGCCAGTACCAAGTAGTTTTGATGATTACTGCTTTATAATACAATTTAAGATCTGGAATAGCTAGGCCACCTTCCCCTGCATTTCTTTTCATTAGTTCCCTTGATATTCTGGACCTTTTGTTATTCCAAATACATCTTGTTATTATTTTTTCTAGCTCTATAAAATAATTTTTTGGTAGTTTGATTGGTATTGCACTGAATAAGTAAATTAGCTTAGGTAGAATTGTAATTTTTATTATATTAGCTTGGACTACCCATGATCAACTGATATTTTTCCAATTATTTAGATCTGACTTTATTTGTGTGTAAAGGGTTTTGTAATTGTGTTCATATAGTTCCTGGATTACACCAACACTTTAGATCAGAGGTGTCAAATTCATGGCCCACAAACCACAAAACTTCCAAATAAAGCCTGAACTAGATTAAAATGTAATTTGGAAATGTTTAATAAAATAAATAAAAATACAGTACAACATAGATAATGCTGATTTGTGATTTTCTAAGTCAATATGTGGCCCACAGGGAACTGTTTCTATTTGAGTTCAACACTACCATTTTAGGCCATATTCCACGATACATTCTAAATGGAGACATTACCTTAATACTGAAGATCATACCATGAAAAAACTAAAAGAGAACCAGATCATATGCCTCTCACAGCTATAGCTTATTATAAATTATAAAAGATAAAATAGATAACTTTGATTACATGGAACTGGAAAGCTTCTACAAAGACAAAATTACTGTAACTAGGAAGTGGCTGAATGGGAAAAAATCTTTGTGGCAAGTTTTTCAGGTAAGGGGTTAGTATCAAAGATATATAAATAACAAACACATATGCATAAATGTGTGGGTATATACATATGTGTAAATGTGTGTTTCTCTCTCCATCTCTGTTTCTGTCTCTCTTTCTCAGCAATTCCCCAATGGATAAATGGTCAAGAAATGTGAACAAATCATTCTCAAAAGAAGAATTGCAAAGTATTCACAACCAAATCAAGAGTGCTCTAAAACACTAAACCTAATCTGAAAAATGCACATCAAAAACAATGCTGAGGTTTCATCTCACAACCTACAAATTGGCAAAGATGACAAAAAATGGCAACGGTCAATGTTGGAAGAGTTTTGTGATTACAGGCACAATGAAAATAAAGTGATGAAAATGTTCATACCCTTTAAACCAGAGACTCCGTTACTAGGTTTACACCCCACAGAAGCCATTGAAAGTCACCATATATCCCCAGATATTTACAATGACACTTTTTGTGATTGCAACACATTGGAAAAAAGGTAGATGCCCATCAATTGGGGAATGGCTAAACATAAATTTAATATTACATTACTATGTTGTAAAAAATGATGCATGTGGGGCAGCTAGGCGGTGCATTGGGGAGAGCACCAGCCCTGGAGTCAGGAGGACCTGAGTTCAAATTTGGCCTCAGACACATAACACTCACTAGCTGTGTGACTGGGCAACTCACTTAACCCCAATTGCGTCACCAAAAAAAAAAAAAATGATGAATGTGATGAATATAGAGAAGCATGGAATGAGCTACATGAGCTGAGACAGAGTGACCACAGTAATGTAAATGGAAAAAAATCACTACACATAAAAAAATAAAAAGTGAATGTAGCAAAATCATAAAGCTCAAGCATGATTCAAAAGAAGACATGAAAGAATAGTACCAACCCATACTTCTGTAGAGGTGGGAAGTCTAAGGATGTTATATATTACATGTTTTCAGACCTTTTCAATGTATTAATTAGTTGTGCTGGTTTTTTCCTCTTCTTTATCTTTCTTTTTTTTTTCCTTCTTTTTTGGGTACTATTTGTTATATGAGATAGCTCTCCAGGATGAGAGGGAGAGAAGGATACTAAGGAAAGCTATGATGATAGGAAAAAAAACAAAACAAAAAAAAAAACTTCAATGAAAGCTTATGTAAAAAATTAGGTAAAAAAAATTTTGGTGCATAAAATGCACCAAATGACATGCCATTTAAACACTTAAAAGCAAAAGTTAAGGAAGTTTTAGGAAGAGATAGTAGAACTATAATAGTGGGGGATCTCAAGATAATCCTTTCAGATCCAGACAAATTTAACCAAAACAAAAACAAGAAAGATGTTAAGGACCTGAAGAGAATTTTAGAAAAGTTAAATATAATCTTGGGAGATTATTGAATACTTTCTGAACAGGATTGGAGTACAGATGTATGAGGGAAAGAAGTCAGATTTTCATTTGAAAAATGTTAATTAAAAAATAGGAGATATATGTAGGCTGTGATCTGCATTGATCAAGAAAATATCCATACTAATAATTGTGATCATGGATTTTTTAAAGTATTCTATCAGCATACTGACACATATTTTGTAGGTGCTTCTTGATTACATCTGGCAGAAACACAAATATAGCACAGTCCCAGCTCGTCCCTTGAACATTTCCCTCAGTTTCAATACTTTTTGATATTTTAGGATCAGAAATCTCCTTAAAGAAACTCATAGTTCTTTGGAGTTCCTCCTATCCCTCACAGGAAACAAAATGCCTGTTTGCCATATTGTTGCCTCCCACTCTTGGAGTCACAGAGTAGGTTGTTGGTATAACTGGTCACTGCATTGATCACTGTCTCTTAGTTTTTCAAAATTGTTTGTCTTTACAATATTGTTGATATTATATAAACTGTATTCCTGGTTCTGCTCACTGCACTCTTCTTCAGTTTATACAAGCCTTCCCATATTTTTCTGAAAGCATTCCCTTTATCATTTCTTACAGCATAATAGTAATCAATCACATTCATATAGTATAACTTATTCAGACATTCTTCAATTGATGGGCACCAATTTCCAATTCTTTCCCACCACAAAAGGAGCTGCTCTAAATATTCTTGTATATATATGTATACATATATATATATACACACATATATATGTATATATAATATGTTTGTTTTATTCTTAATTAAAAAAACCTGCAGGGCCCTTGTGGTTAAAAAAAAAAAGTTTTTGAGAGATGTAGGGCCACTAAATGGCTTTCTGAGAGACTGATTGAAATATGTCTGTTACTTTTATCTTCTTACTGTGAATTACACCATAGAGGAAACCATAGGAATTAAAACATCACTGTGTTGAACTTTCAAAAAGAAAATGTGTATTACATTCTTTAGCAGTTGGGTTATCATTTGTGTTGGCAAAGCATTTAAAACTACCTGCTAGCTACAGAGTTCAAATGCAGAGTTCCACGAGCTGTTCAATAAAATATCCAAACTAATTGAACTGCCAGACAATATTAATTAATAAAATTAATAGAGCACTTTCTATTCTGCAAGACTATGTAAGCTACCTATGAGTTTCATTAAAAAAATTTTATGATGTTTGAAATGCATACAAACACAATTACAATTGTTTGAAAGGCATAGAAGGCCATGGAATATGATCATTGGTGAATGGAGCATAGTAACACTAAATAGTGTAGGAGTCCAGAAAGGGAATTGATCAAAAACAACAGGTATAATGATAGGTGGCTATAACCACCCATGTATTTTGATTCAGTTCCAATTTGAGTAAATATTCAACTTTGTAGAAAGGGCCAGGGTTTACTGCCTCAATTGAAATTTGATCTTCCGTTAGTACTGGATAGTACTAGCACTATTCTAGAACATTGATTCAACATTGATATAGATGCATGTCCTTCCATTATCACTTACCTATAACAGGTGTACCCCGGAGTGCTGATCTTAGTACAAATGCTATTTAGCTGGTGACATAATTATCATAATATCATTCTGACCAGAATTTTGAGTACAAAGCTGTAAAATGTAAAAACTAGGAACTTAGCAGGGTAAAACCCATTCATTTGTTCTAGAAATTTGGGTAGTGCAAAGTAGTTAATGTGAATTAGCCTTTGGGACCTATGCTTAATTATATATTTTAGCAGAGGAGGATTGCTTTCTACATTAATTTTAAGTTCTTTTTTTCTAAGGTTACTAGCAGTATAATACATTTCTCTTTAATCTATCACAACTGGTGAAGTAAAGGATTGTATGATTTGGAAAACATTGCCTAAAAACTGAACTAAGGGTGGTGACAGCTTTGTAATAAATAAATGGATAGCTAGATAAAGTACAGTAGAATTAGAGTTACATAGAGAACTGACCTAGAAGCCAGGAAGACTTGAGTTCTAATCCTGTTTGTGACACATATTGGCTCTGTGACTTCATTCAAATCATTTAGCCTGTGGTTCTAGGCAACTTTCTAAGACTGTAAATTACAGAGAAAATACTAATCTCCATTGAGAGAGTGAGTTTCCTAACCTGGGAATTCCCTATACCAATCATATAGTCCCTATCCCTATCTATGATGCTTTTGAGAAGCAGGCCGTATCCACTACAAGAAGAGAGTATATGACAAGATAGCAGCCTTCAAATTGAAATGATTGTTTCCTTGGGTTGGAGAGGAGGGAGTTGTAAAGGGGAGTTGTGAAGTGGGAAGAGAGAGATTATTTGTGAATCTGTAGTGAAGTTTAAGGAGCTGCAAAAACTTCTTGCCCGAGGATTTTGGAATTCATCTTTATTGACAGAAGTCTAGGGTTACTAAGAAGTGTGATACAAATTAGCTCTTCATGCTAAAAGAGAATTTTGCATTGAAGATTAAAAAATCTTTCACATGCCTTAGGGAAATTTAAGGCTTTTTAAATGTCTCTTTAATTTTAAATTTTAAATTGCCTTCAGCTGAGAATTTTACTTTAGACAGCACAATATCCAGGTGGGTAGTTAAAGTGATAGTCTTATCATGCCTGAGATATTTAAATACACTTGAGTTAGATATCATAGGAAGCTGTTCAAACTGTTTTAGGACACTACATACAATTTGGTAAATTCTTAATGTACTAAATCAGGAGTTTTCAAACTATTTAAGTACCAAAAACTTAATACTAAAAAGAAATTGTGGCCATCTCTAGCATTCAGCAGCAGGCAGGAACCAGACACTTCCTCCCTTCTCCTCTTCCCATCCACCTGACTCTGGTCTATCTCTTGCCCTCTAGAAGCAAAGTTCTCCTGCCTCATGACCAGGTTCTAATACTTCATATCTCTGCCTGTATTTGCTTGTTGTGAAGTGGGCCTTCTAGGGTCTCTCAGCTCATGTTATTTCCTATTAAGAGGTTGAACATCAAGGAAGGACTTCAAGTAGTTTATAATTTCGGTAAACCACTATCTACCCATTCATATTGTGACTGGACTTGTAACTCAATGTACTCCTATCCCTTTACCCCTCCCCCACCCCATTTTACTGCCTCATCCCAATTATTCTGAAACCCTGGTATGATTTGCAAAGCACTTTACAAATATCTATTTTGATCCTCACAACAATGCTGGACAGTAGGTGCTATTATTACCCCAATTTTACAGACAGGGAAACAGAGGCAAACAGAGGTTAAGCGAAATTGCCCAGGGTCACACAGGTGGTGTCTGAGATAACATTTGAACTTTCCCTCACCCCAATTCACTGCTGTCCTACCCCTCCAATCTCTCACTTCAAGTCTGCAACTATTTCTTCTGTGCCCTCTGGATATTAACAAACTTTCTTTTTATTTTAAATATCTTCCTTTTTTACTTCTTGGCTCTTTTGACCCTTACCGATACATGACTCCACCCTGATGACATTGCTTCAGCACTCTTTTCAGTACTTTCAAACCCCAAAATTTACTTGTCTTGTTGAGAGACAAGATACTTCTTGCTTCCCTTTGTCACTTTGTGAGAGATGATCTCTCAGAAGTAAAGCCTCCTCAAAGGGTTAATAGTTTTTGTTAATAGTTCTCACAAAGGGCAACAATTAGGAGATCACTGGTCATTTGGAGAGAGATAAGGTCAGAAGTCAGTAAGAAGAGTGAGAGGAGAGAAATTGAAGGCACCTGTTGTAGATGGCCTTCTAATTGTATTGTTGAAACATACTCCCTTCTGACCTTGTCAAAACCCTCTCATACCCTATTTTTAAGCATGTAGCAGAAACAATAGAATAGCCCTACCCCCCCCAACCTAAACTGCAAGACTTCCCGCCTTTTCTTGTCTCTAGGCAAACTTGTGTACTCTGTTGCTGGGGAAGATTTCCATGAATAGATTGTGCCCCCTGAAGCCCAGCCAATGGGATAAAGAGAAGGGGATTTGGGAGGAGGAACTTGCATTAGGGTATAAATAAGCCTTGTTTTCTGTATGTACTCATCCTCCCTGGTCCTCCCTCACCAGAGCCGTTAGGGGCGGTACCCTTTCTCATGAGAAAGCAAAAAACTCCTTTCTGTTTCAAGGTACCTAAGTCTTTGTTTTGAATTTGAGTAGTGGTCTCTGTCCCATACAACTTCCAGACTCTTCCTCTACAACTTTCAATAAGCAAGCTTTTCTCCTCTGAGATTCAAGCTGTCCAGATTTATCACTCAATCTAGATCCTGGTTGCTATTATATATGTACCCCAGCACATTCTCTTTCTTTCCTCAATGATTTTAGTGCCTGGCTCAGTCTTTTTTCACCATCTAGTGCTCTGATAACCAGGAGATTTCAACATACATATTGATGCTCCTCACATATCCTAACTTTCCAATTTGTCAATCCAATCAGTTCCCATCATCTTGCTCCTACACTCCACCTCAGCTACACACAGAGATGGTCATACAATTGACCTTGCCGTCACCCAAGAACTCCCTGTTTCTCTCCTCCTAAACTTAAATCTACCTATTCTGCCCTAACTCTTTGTTGATCTCCAGTCTCACAACCCCACCTGCCTTTCAGATATTTTAAATTGCATGTCCAGTAGATGTCTTATACTCAACAGGTTCAAAACTGAATTCATTATCTTTTCCCCCAAGCCCTTCCTTTGAAAAACTTTTCTATTACTGTGGAGAGCACATCCAGCCTCCCAGTCACTCAGACTTCCAACATCATTGTCATCCTTGACTTCTCACTCTCACTTTACATATCCAATTTGTTGTCAAGTCTTCTTTTTTTAGGCAGTTGGGGTTAAAGACTTGCCCAGGGTGACACAGCTAGTGTCAAGTGTTTGATCTGAGGCTGGATTTGAACCCAAGTCCTCCTGACTTCAGGGTTGGTGCTCTATCCGCTGCGCCACCTAGCTGCCCCTGTCAAGTCTTCTTGTTATCTTTACAACATCTCTAGTACATATTCCCTTCTTTCTACTCACATAGCCACCACCCTAGTTCAGGCTCTCAGTGTCTCTTGCCTGTATTATTGCAATAGCCTTCCAGTTCATCTCTCTGCCTCAGATCTTTAAAGTAGGGACTCTAATCCATTTTCCCTTCAGCTGCCGATGTGATTTTTCTAAACCATAAATCTGACATCACACTCTTGTTTAGTAAGTACCACTTGCTCACTGTTAACTCTTAAGATCAAATGCAAACTCTTCTGTCCTTTAAAGCTCTTCATTACTTGGTCCCTTTCAAGTCATATTACATTATTACATTTACTTCCACTCTATGATCCAGTTGAACTGGTCTATTTGCTATTCCTCAAATATGTCACTGCAGCTTTGGACTTTGGGCTATTCCCTATCCCTGGAATGCTCTACCCCCTCACCTCTTCCTCTTGGTTTCCTTGGCTTCCTTTAAAATGCAGCTTAGGTCACACCTTCTATGGAAGGTCTAACCTGGTTCCCCCAATTGCTAGTGCCATCTTCTCTCAGATTACTTTCCATCTAATCAGTATATACCTTATATGCACCTTGTTATTTGCATGTTATGTCCTCTATTAGCATGCATGCTCCTTCTGGTTTTATGGGGGGGAAAACTGCAATAAAATAGATAAACCATTGGTTAATTTCAAATTACCAGTATCAAAAATGAAAAGGATGATTTCACCACCTATGAAGAGGAAACTAAAACAATTGTTAGGACCTATTTTGTCCAACCGTATGCCAACAAATCTGACAATCTAAATGAAATGGATGAATATTTACAAAAATCTAAAGTGCCCAGATTAACAGAAGAGGAAATAGAATATTTAAATAGCGTAATCTTAGAAAAATAAATTAAACAGGCCATCAATGAACCCCCCACCCCAAGAAAAAAATTCCCAAGGTCAGATGGATTCACAAGTGAATTCTACCAAACATTTAAAGAACAATTAATTCCAGTAAAATGCAAAGTATTTGGGAAAATAGGCAAAGAAGGAGTCCTACCAAATTTCCCTTACAACACAAATATGATGCTGATACCTAAATCAGGAAGAGCAAAAACAGAGAGAATGTATACTCCTTGAGGGTAAGCTTTGTTTTTGACTTTCTTTGTATCCCTAGTGCTTAGCACAATGCTTGGTACATACTAAATGTTTAATAAATGCTTATTGACTGATTGGAGTCTGATTAAGTGGTATTTATGTATTTATGCATACACACATATATGTACATATATATAAGCACATGCCTATTGTATGTTAAGGTTTGCACAGAGCTTCACATATCTTATCTGATCCTTGAGGTAAGTACTCCAAGTATAATTATCCCCATTTTATAGATGGAGAAACTGGGATTCAGACAAAAGGAATCAGCAGGAATCAGTAGTAGAATTCTAAGCCAGAGATCTCCTTGAGTCCAAGTCCAATACTATATCTAATATCTAACTGCCTCTTTTTCTTTCTCACATACATATAAGATATGTATATAAATATATCATGATAAGGTATATGTTATCTGTATGTATAGCATTCTAATAGTGATAAGAAACAAACAACACTGTCTATGAGAAGTTAATGTTTGTATAATGTAAAATCTTTGAAGTTTATAGCCATGATTTGTGGTCATTAATCCATGAAATGCTGTACTAAATGATGGTCTTCTTTTACAACTTGTCCAGAAGGTGGCAAGTAGGCATTTAATGGTATTCATTATCCAACCTTACTCATATTTTGATTGTATCTGTCTAACCTGCAACCCTCAGGGAAGGTACCTGGTTCCTATTCTTTCTTTATCTTGGTGTGAAGGCAACTGATTAGTTTGACTGCTAGTCACCATTTTGATTCTCTCTAGGCCTGGAGTATCTGTATCTTTCTGATTTCCAGTATACCAGTGTTGGGACACGGTCCGTCATAACACCGCCTATCCCTAGGATGAAATGAGAGGTTGGGGTGTGGGTTGCTCAGAAAAGGCATATTTATGAAGGCAATTGAGTATGAAAGGATGAGGTTGACCGATAGCTCTTGATTTTCTGAATGAGGTGCAAACAGAAGCTCTTTTTTTTTTTTGCAATCAAAATCTCTTCTTGTCTACTGAATTTGACTAAGTGTAAGGCTGCTGAAGATATCGACTATGTTATCACAGCTTTGCACACAGAAGGCATGTGATGCTTTACTTGGTTAGAAGAATACAAAGGAAAGAAGACTTGACAAGAAGTGAAGTAATAACTGAGTTGTAACCCCAGTTCTTCTGCTTACTACCATCACCATGTGCAAGACATGGAATCATAGAATTTCAGAATCTGAAAGAATCTTGGTTTCCATCAAGTTCAAGCCATATCAGAATTCAAATGCCCTCTACAATATACCTAACAAGTGGCATCCAGCTTTTGTGTTAAGACATCCAATTGATTTGAGGAGGTACTAGCAACCTTCTGATTCAATAATGTTTTAAAAATCACACTTATTGCAGTGATTTAATGTTTACAATGTTCTTTCCTCACAATCACTCCATGGGGTCGGTGGAAGAATGAGATTCAGAGAGACTGTGTCCAAGGATACACAACACTCTCTGCACTCCATTTCCCTGCCTAGAAAATAAGGGATTTTATGTAGATAACCTTATTCCCTTCTAATATTAAAAATTCTATGATGTGTGATTACTAGAATCACATGGCCCCAGATCTCACTTCTTGTTTTAATATGGGCTGGGAAGGCAAGAAGAAAGCAGATTAAGAGATTTTTGTATTATTTTTGGAAAGGTTAAAGCAGTTCTTGGCCTAGTGTCTACGGATTCTTTCTGTGCTCCTTTGGGCCAAGTAGCCCAGTATTTGTATGACTTCGGATTTCAATTATGTCATCTGCCTCACTATGATTTAAAATGGATTGGATCTTTAAGCTGAAAAAAGCCAAAACTTACTTCTATAGCCCTGTGACATTTCCATTTTTGTTTTGTTTGCAAGGCAATTGGGGTTAAGTGACTTGCCCAGGGTCACACAGCTAGTTAGTGTCAAGTGTCTTGTCTGAGACTGGATTTGAACTCAGGTCCTCTTGACTCCAGGGTCAGTGCTCTATCCACTGCACCACCTAGCTGCCCTGATATTTCCATTATTAAAACAAAAAAAGTGTGGATAATAAATTAGTAACAAATGTAATGAGAGCTATTCCTCCACATTTTGACTTCATTAAAGCATCATCTTGGGGAGGTGTAGGCAGATTTCTTTTGCTTTTGTCAGGTTACATTTAATTTTCGTTCATTTATTATAGTTATGCAGTCTTGTCAAGTTTTGTCTTGCCACTGGACTCTTGGAGAGAGAGTAAGGCCTATGTTTGAGTTGATGCAACTGTGCCTCACTTAAATCTAATGTATGCACAAGTCAAAAGACATCACTCATATTTACTTAAACCTTTTTATTCCTCAGTGTCCACTGATTCAGGGACATTTTCTACTCCTTTCTCCTCCCGGTCTCCCCCTGCTTCCCACATTGATAAGTCTTATGTTCACCTTCTTGAATTCTTACTTCAGCAGTATTATTTCTAAACTTATAAATTCCAGATCTACCTTTATATCTTAGTGATTCTAAACTGCCAGGGACTGACTTGAAATTGACACCTTGTTAGTTTAGGTTAGATACTGAGATGAAATGAAGCACTCAGAGGACTTTTAACCGTTAACAAAGAAGAGTATCAGCAAGGATACAATAGCACTTTGTTATAGCCATAGCCCCACCTCACTCCTTATACAAACATGTTTGGTTTATATATAGGATATAGTGACTCATATAATCTCAGAATATCCATCAAAACTGAGAGGTCTAGACTACATACAAATGGGCCTTTATATGCCCTTTAAATGACCAGCTAGATGGTATAGTGGATAGAGTGCTAGACTTGAAGTCAAAGAAGACCTGACTTTGATCATATTTCTGACATTTTTTAGCTCTGTGACGCTGGGCAAGCTACTTGGCCTCTCTAAGCCTCAATTTCCTTATGTATAAAATGGGGATAATAATAGCACCTACTCCTCTGGGTGGGATGTACAGGGTATTAAGGGAAGACTAGTATCTCCATCATGAAGGCTGCTGAGCCCTTTGCAGGGCTGCTTATCCACATTTGGTGTCCACTTATGGCTCCAAGAAGCTGTAGCACGCACAAAGATCATGGCCCACTTTCTTTTTTTTTTCTTTTTCTTAAAGTTTAATTCATGGTATCAATTTAATTCCATATACAAAATGTTTTGTAAAATTACACTTTACACTTACATTTGAATATCTGAATTATATTTCCTAATTCAAGAAAAGGAAACTGCATGGGAGTATGAACATAGTCAAAACATAAAACAGAATATCTGCTTTACTATGACCTTCTAAAACAGTTCATAATTTTCTCAGCTGTATTGATTTAGAAAATGAATGTCAGGGAGTAGAATGGTGGAGTAGGTCAGAAAATTTCAAGATCTTCCTCCACAAAAAAGATAAAATAGCACCTCAGGACTCAGGTGAAAATAAATAACAATAGGAACAGAACAGTGGTCCTCCCTGGGACAACTGGAGAAGATCTGAAGAAAAATCCCTGTGAAGAGTAAACACCTCCAGGCTAGGGACTGCTTAAACAATACATGGCAAGCCCTGGGGTTAGCTGGGTTGGTAGGCTGCCTCAGCTCCAGCTATAGTAACTTTTACCCCAGGGACAGTAAAGGAGGTTGGATCTCTGAACCAGGGAAGATCCAGAGAATCTCTGCTGACAAGGAATGTCAGACCCAGCTTTGCTGCTGACGTGCAGAACCAGCACATATCCAGTGAATCCAGAAACAGAGGGGGGTGGGGACTCTGCTGGCTGTGGGAACTTCCAGGAGGCTGGAGGTCTTGGTTCCAGTTCCAGACTAGAGGGGAGAACTGAAGGAGGATCTGAGGCCAGAGGTACCATCATCCATACCTCCTACCATTCCCGGGACTAGAGGTCATTACAAAAACTAAACTATTACCCCCCCAAAAAAATGCATAGGCAAAGGAGAAAGAACCCAACTATAGAGAGTTACTATGATAATAGAGAAAGGGTTCCTTTTCAGAACTGAAGATACTGAAGCAAAGAAATGCTCTTCTACCCCAAAGAGTAATGTCAAAGGTCACCTGCCCAAAAAGAATTCATAGAAGAACTTTAAAAAGACTTTAAAAATCAAATAGGGAAGATTGAGGAAAAACTAAAAAAAAAACTAAAAACTAAAAAAAAAAAAAAAAAGAACAATCCAAGAAAAACAAGATCATTAAAGTCAACCAATTTGAATAGGAGATCCAGAATCTTATGGAAGAAAAATGACTCCTTATTATGCCCAAAGGGCTATAAAATTGTGCATATCCTTTGACCCAGCAATACCACTTCTAGGTCTGCATCCCCAAGAGATCATATAAATGGGAAAAGAATCCACATACACAAAAATATTTATAACAGCTCTTTTTGTGGTGGCAAAGAACTGGAAATTGGGGGGATGCCCATCAGTTGGGGAATGGCTGAACAAGGTGTGGTATATGAATGTAATGGAATACTATTGTACTATAAGAAATGATGAGCAAATAGACTTCAGAAAAACCTGGAAAGACTTGTATGGACTGATCTGAGGGAAGTGAGCAGAACCAGGAGAATGTTGTACACAGTAACAGCCATGTTGTGCTATGACTAACTTTGATAGGCTTAGCTTGTCTCAGCAATGCAAGGATCTAAGACATCTCCAAAAGACTCATGATGTTATCTGCATCCAGAGAAAGAACTATGGAGTTTGAATGCAGATCGAAACATACTATTTGGTCTTTTTTTTTTCTTCTGTTTTGTTTTGTTTCTTCTTTCTTGTGATTCCTCCTATTGGTTCTAATTCTTCTTCACAACATGACTAATGTGAAAATATGATTAATAGGAATGTATATGTAGAGCCTATATCAGATTGTATGCCACCTTGGGGAGGGAGATCCAGAGGGAGGGGGAGAAAATTTAAAACTCAAAAGCTTATGGAAGTGATTGTTGAAAACTAAAAATAAATTAATTAATAAGAAGAAAGAAAAGAAAAGAAAAGATTAAAATGCCTCCCACAAATGCCATAGTACAGATCAGTTTCCAGTTTTACTGCCAGATCATACATAGTTTTTCTTCCAGTTGGTAAGAAAAAGTGGAAAGGGAAGAAAAGCAAAGTAATTATCTGGATTATGTCTTTAAATTCTTAGGTAAAAGTACACTTCTAAAGTCTGGACTGCTTTTCACACATTTGGTAGTTAATCCTGCCAAGCTATTTTGTTTTATAAAAGAGGCACAAGAGGAATATATAGGACTAATTCAGCTAAATATAACCATCATCTCTGTAGATTTTATTTCTTCCCTTTCACATATATAGACACAGCCTGAAATCACATCAATACTAGATTAGAGAGCAATATTTTTCTCTACATCTACTTTTTCCATGCTCTATAAACAAGACTAGAAAACCTCAAAATAAAATTATCCACATGAACAGTAATGAACAAAGAAAGCTAAGCATCAGAAAGCAGTTCAAAATTCTAGTTACTGCAACTTCAGACCAAACTTTACCCTTTTTAGAAAGTATATGTGTATGAGTATATAAATATGTACTTATGTGTATACACATACACATTTGTATGTAAAAGAAACATTTACCAGTTACATAGTCACAAAGGGATAGAATTGTAAGAGCTCATTCAATGTGTTATCAAATTAAGAGAAAAAACATAAAGGGAAGGCATTCCTTCCCTCCTAAAAGAAACACTAACCAATTCAGACTTTTAGTCAACAAACTAATCTTTAAAAATAAATTTAGATGGAGCGTATATGTAAACAGTATAACACCAAAGTAGTCAATGTGGAAGAAATGTAGATGATTTTCTTTAGAAAATTAAGCTACCATTTGTTTATTAGTGAAATAAAGAATCCAAAGTAGTAACATTACTTCACTCATACCACAAAGATCAATTTAATCTTGAGGGTGTGTGTGTAGTAGAAATTAGCATTTTTAAACTCAAGTTGATGAGCTGACTGACACATACAAGCTTTAAAAAAAATTTTAATCACTGTGGGTTTATTTTGATGAGTAATTGGCCTGGATGAGGCAAGTAATATGACAACCCTGAGAGTTCAGCAAGCAGAACAATACCAACTATGCTTATATTTTAGCTGAGTTAATTTCTCTTAAAAGGAGTTTACTAATTTAAAAGATGGTTTCCAAAGTAAGATGCCTAAGTGAAACCTGGGGGAAGGGAGAAAAAAAGGATCATTAAGGTTTAGAGGTGGAAGGTACTTTGGAGTTCATCTAGTGATCCTGCCTCATTTTACCTGTATCTGTGCAGAGAAGAATTGACTTTCTTATAGGAACAAAGCTAGAAAGTAGCAGAGCCAGAATCCAAAGCGAGGCCTCTAGATACAGCACTCTCTGTAGTGTATCTCCGAATCAAAAGAGCATCCTGATAGTCTATTAAAAACAATAACTCCACACTTTCAAATAGACTTGGTCAAAGACCACTTTAGTAATAGTACTTTCTATTTTAGTGGCAACTTCATCCTGAGAATCTCACATTGGCTAATTTTTAGCTATCTTCACAGAGGCAAAGGGAAGCATCTTATTTACACATTTTGATTAGATTATAAAGTAATACACAGTACAATGGATACATTGAAAACCTGAGTGGAATACTTTGTCACTTTATGGAATAGCTTGTGAAAAGAAATTCTTTATCTTGAACCTTACGCATTCATCCCAAGTTCTAGACGGTAAATATTTTTAAGGAAATAAGAATGAATAATAATTTAATAATAATTCTTAGTGGCTATTAAACATTTTAAATTACCATAGTTCTCAAATGATGTCTGTGTTTTAACTGTATTTCAATCTACTGGAAGTATCTTTACATGAGGGAAAACAGTTTGGGTGAGTTGTCCCCTTGATGTGCTTAAATATTTAAAATACAGCTATCTGTTGTTCACCCTTTTGAGAATGTACTTACTGGCCTTTTTTTTTTTTAAACCTTTAAGTACATATTATTGACAAATCTTAACAGAGACAGAGAGGAAACCAAAGAAAAGGAGAACAATCTCTACTGAACTTTGAAAGAAAAGATAATTGTAGTGATTAACTCCTAAGGGGAAGTTGGTAGTGAGGTGGTAAAGAGGTCTTTCTTTAAAACATTTCAAATTTATAATAAATTATCAGATAATCATTACCCCTTTTCTTCTTTGGGGCAATCCCAAAGCTTCATAATTTAAATTTACTTTATGGAAAATTAACTTGCACTTTACTTACTATGAAAGTGACCATAGTAAAAAGCTAGAACCTAGTATATCATGTTAAGTGGTGGCTACTTGACATTAGATATAAAATTAGCAACAAAGGGGAAAAAAGATGACTTTAAAAATATTACAGGGAACCAAACAGCTTCTATTTAAATTAAAAGCAATCACAGTCTAGTTTTTGGAACACACTTGGAAATGCTTTTTGGCATGTCAATGCTACGGTCTGCCAATACTGTGCATAAGTGGAAACATTTTCAAAAAGAATTGTTACTAAAGTCAAAGACTATAATTGCAAACTGTGGGATCTGTGCTTCAGATAAAAGGGCGGCAGAGTAAGATTGTTATATTTTCATCAGGTTGTTGACAAATCATTTCAGAGAGGCAGCCTACAAAGCAAGACAACAAATGCTTTGAGATGTTAAAACCAACAATTTGAACACATATCTTAGAAAGTACATGAACAGTATCAGAAAAAGCAAAAAGACATTAATGAAAAAACACAGGCCTAACTTTTTTTTTTTTGGATATATTAAGGCACTGAAAATAAAAGTCATGTCTATCCAGGGTTTGCCACAAATTTCCAAGTGAGAAAAATAAAACTAATTTAATTTTTTTTCAGGTTCACGTAAGACTAACCTTAAGAGGCCTTAAAAGCGCACTCTAATACAAATGCTCATAATTCTAAGAAAAATGACAGCTACACTGTTGGTGGAGTTGTGAACTGATCCAACCATTCTGGAGGGCAATTTGGAACTATGCCCAAAGGGCAATCAAAGTGTGCATACCACCAATACCACTGCTAGGTCTATATCCCAAAAAGATCATAGAAAAGGGGGAAGGACCTATATGTTCAACAATATTTATAGCAGTTCTTTTTATGGTGGCAAAAAAAATTGGAAATTGAGGGATGCCCATCAGTTGGGGAATGACTGAACAAGTTCTGGTATATAAATGTAATGGAATACTATTGTGCTATAAGAAATGATAAGCAGGCGGATTTTAGAAAAACCCTGGAAAGACTTACATGAGCCGATGCAAAGTGAAATTAGCAGAATCAGGAGACCATTGTATACAGTAACAGTAATATTGTACAATGATCAACTATGATTGACTTAGCTCTTCTCAGCGAAACAGCAATCCAAGACAGTTCCAAAGGATTCATGATGGAAAATGCTATCTACATCCAGAGAAAGAACTGATGGATTCTAAATGCATCTAATTTTCACTTTATTTTTTTTCATGATTTCTTTACTTTGAGTCTGTGTCTTCTTTCACATGACTAATATGGAAATATGCTTTATACGATTGCACATATATAACCTGTATCAAATTGCATGCCATTTTAGAGAGAAGGGAGGAATAGGAGGGACACAGAAAAATTTGAAACTCAAATTAAAAAAAAAAACAAATGTTAAAAGTTGTCTTTACATGTAATTAGAAAAAATACTGTTTGAAAGTTAAAAAAGAAAAAGAAAAAAGAAAAATGACAGCTGCTTGCTAGTTTACAGCTATGAGTATTAAAATGTTTATATTGGCTTATGCTTCTACCTCCCTGAAATTTTAATTGATTATAAATGTATTTTATAAACTCTATTAAATCAGTTCATGCTGAGCAATCATTCTATGTTCCAAATGTGTCCCCAAAAAGATAAGTTGACTTTAATGTATTTAATCATGAATATAATACAAAAACACAGGAAGAATTATTATGTACCCTTTGAGAGGTTCCTCTTCTCTCTATAACTGGAAATATTCTTTGACAGTGAACCTGCAGTTAAGGAACTCTTCCTGGAAAAACTGTATCATTTTGGCAAGTGGTAAAGTGATCTGATTATTCTGTCATATATCTGCCAGAAGTATCATGACATCAATGTGCTGTAATTTGTAAAACATGTTTCTTCACACCATATTTCTTTTGTTAGAAAGAATAGAAGAAAGTTAAATAAGATTTAATATACTCTTTCAGACCTGATCTTTTCCATGGCACAAAAATGTTAATTCCCTAACACATACAGTTTCTCTGATTCAGTTTAGAACTACTGAAAACAATGTGGTGTAGTTACTGGGTGAGTTGTACTGGAAGTCAAGGCACAAAACTACAGTTTCCTTAGAAGAGCCCATCTTGATTTAGGGCATAGAAAGAATCTCTTCCTACAGTGCCTACTGAGATGTCCAAGAACAGCAGCAAGTACCAGTGGTTTTCCTCTCTCACCCCATCACTCACACTAACTTTCTAATGAGATGAGTATATTGTGCTCTATTCAAGTGAGCAAGTGGCTCCGAATGTGGTTCCACCCTTGCAACTCTGTACTCCCTTATCAAATGGATCTTGTGTCTGCAAAGAAATTAAAGAATATTAAAGAACAAAGCAAAACAAACCTAAAATTTCCTTTGTACTCTTCTTTGGAAGTAATTAGAATGTATATTTTAAGCAGCTTGAATAGTTTTAGGTTGAAAGGAGGGTTAAAAAATCCTAACTTTGTTTTACTTGAGATGAAAAAAGATCCATTTCTACAAGTTGGAAGGCATCTATTGTCTAAAGTCACCCCTTCAAATTCATTCTTTACTATTGGTATGAGCTTTAAAATTAATTTTATTTTAAACAAAAAAGAATCCTGAATAAGAAATGATCTAAATTACTGGTTTACAAATGAAGGTAAGCTTTTCAGTAAACTTAATGTTCTCCCACAAATATAAAGTATTCATATTTGAGGTACTTCAAAGAGTCACTAGATCCCTGGAAATTGAATCAATAAAATCTTTATCCTTCTAGATGAAGTCATCCTTGATATACAATTCTTTGTATTTAGACCTCCAGTTCTCAGAGGGTTTTTAGTCAAACTTTTCTGAGTTATTACATTCTTCTTAGGTGTTCACTGTCCTTCAAAAAACAATCCTTAATTAAAACAATTTTTAAAAAATAGGGATCATCTTTATTTTGCTCTTTTCAGAATTATCATAGGCCAGGACATTAAGGAGGAAGAGGGAAGGGGGAGGGCAGAAACCTCTTACTTTCACCCACATCTGACTCCGATCTTAATAGTTTGCCTAATAACCCTGCAAGAATTTTTGGTTTTCTCTCCCCTCAGCTAATACTAAATTTTATTCAGGAGACTCAAGCTGACTCATTACAGGATTCTTTGTTATACAGAAAGCAGGGAATTTTATAATGGACTCTTGATAGAAAAAAATGGATACATTCACAGTAGCTTTGGCTTTGCTGGCTGAATCTTTCATATTAATAAAATGATACAACTTTAATTGTCAAAATGTTTGAGACAATGGACTTCCTTAGGAATAAATTACCAGTTGGAACCAATTTTTTGTAAGGGAGAAAAACAAAGTTAATAGCCTACTGAGTTACATCAATCTATTAATCTTTAACATCTATCTTTTAAAAAATAATAATTTAATGCTTTTTTAAAAATCTCCACACGGCAACAAATGGCTAAGCTTTGAAGTTTGGGGTTTAATCGGGAAATCTGTGAACTCTAAGTATGGATAATGTGGATAATTTTTGACACCTTTTAGTTTTAATATGCAAAGTATTCAGTTAACCTTTAAAACCTCTGTATAAACATTTTTTGGAGAGCTTGTAAAATATCCCCTTCTTTGTTTCCTGACTCTCTAATTGAAGGCATTTAGAAACACTCTGGTATGGGTAGAATGCTTTATTTTACTTTCTACAGGTCCTAGCTGGGGTAGAGACCATAATCATTTAAGCTGGAACCACAACATTTAAAGCACACTGAATTGGATCCAACCAGACAATAAAATAAATGACTTGTTTAAATTTAAAATTCCCTGGTGGGAGTAATTATTGTTTTTTTTTTCATTTTTCATTTTGTATTTCTTTTGGGAGTAATTATTGTTTAAGAGAAAAGTGTTTGATAAATATTATATCGTCCTTTCAGAGTTGTCTCAATGTATGAAGAATCTTTTTGATCTATCTACTGTTACACGATCTCCCTGCATTGATCTAAAAGCAGACATATGACTAGCCAAATGAAGTTGCATCTCCCAAGGTGCTAGAAGTACAGTTTTGATAACAGAAGGGAGCTGAAATATTGACACTTAACTGAGGATAATGGGGAAAAAAAGTAAAATTTAGTGAAAAAAGATCAGTTGTCACCTAAGTGACAGGCACCAGTTGAGTTCACACATCTTGAGCCTGAGTAAGACAAACATTTGGTAGCTAACATCTGTCTATACCTTAACCTATCTGCAATTAATCAATAAACATTTATTAAGCACCTACTGTGTGCCAGCCACTGTGCTAAGCATTAGAGGCACAAAAAGAGGCAAAAGACAGTCCCTGCCCTCAAGACTCAGATGGACTTTTTTTTAATTGATGAGGTGGGGAAAGGGAAAAGGATAAATAGAACATAACCGTATATAAAAGTAGAGGCGTGGATCATGATAACTTTCGCATTATATACACTATTATATCAGGTTTTTTTTTGTTCTATGTAAATTCGAACTAAAGCATATGTACCACACACACACAAGCATTTTTGTATTATTTTCAAATATTCTGTCTTCTTTGGGCCAATTTCCACTTTCTTCTTTGTTAGCTCCCCATCCAGTAGATTTTCTCATTTGAGCTACTAATTAAGTACATTTAGATAGTGATTTGGAATTCCAGTTGGATAAGTCGTAACAATGACATTGTTGGTTCCCCGACCTCAACCATTCTTTTCCCATTCTTCAATGTTTTTCAGGTTCCTTAAACAAGTCCTATAGTCAATTATCCTCAAGGCCCCCAAATAACACAACATTGCCAATAAACACTGGAAAAGCAATTTCTTTTTCCTAATCAGCAATAAAAATTGAAGAAGTTTCTGCTACATCATGCTCCAGCCATGCTAAGTATTAATATATCTTGTTTCTTCAGCATTTTTTGCGCTAAGCTCAAGAAAGTGTCTCATACATAAGATATGCACATGTACACCTATCCACAGAGAAATAGCTTACTCAACAAACCTGTAGTCCCTTCATGCATTTCCATCTTCCAGCCAGAAGATAACAAGTAATTCTAAAAGTCTGTTATCCTTCCCAACCCACTGAAGTTCCTCAGACACCCAAGTCATTGAATAAGTGTTCTATGCAGTATATCTACAAAATAAAAGGGAGAGTTAAAAATGTGGTTATTGTAAGTAACAGAATCTGGATCTCTGTCTGTCTGTGTCTGTCTCTGTCTGTCTCTATGTGTGTCTCTCTTCTCCCCCCCCAAATATCCAGATAATTGTCTTTATTTTGTGCTAGGAAGCCCCATCCTGGGTAGCCCCACCTACACCTTACTGTGATACTTAGAAGGCCACCCTGGATCCTAGCCTAAAGTCCATCTACCTCCTCCACCCCCACCAGCCCACTCTGAATGTGGGTGTACTACTTGCTAGAAAGTACAAAATGAAAAGAAAAACAAAACAAAACAAACAAACAAAAAACAACCCGAAGCTCTGGATGTCTGGCATAGAAGGATTGATTTTTTTTTTTAATTCCCGTGCACAGGAACAAATTTTCCATGTGTGAGACCTCTGAATCAAGGGGGCATTGTGCACAAATGCTTTTGGTGTAATACTTGTGTATTGTTTTTGTGAGTGATCAAATTAAATTGTTGATTAGGAGAGCTGCAGGAATAGTGTTTACTATTTGAAGTTTACCTAAACGCAATTTAAGTTTTCAAGGACAACCATCTTTTTCCCATCCCTTCTACACCCCGCCCCCTCCAGCCACGGCCCCCAATTTCTGTTATAAATGATGCTGATGTAGTGAGAAAAGGTAAAGACACCCAATTTCCAAGAAACAGACATTCTATAGCCAATTTCACTTTTTTGATTGGCTGGGGGAATGATTGGGAGGGGATTCAACTAAAACATTGCATTTCTTTGAATTCCTCCTCCTCCACACTTCTACTTGGCCCCAACACACAACTGGAATCTGTCTGGAATGTTGAGGGTCAAGTAATTGGGTTGCTGGTAAAGAGAAGCAGGGCCATCTGTTATGCTCTTGACCAGAGGTGTCCATTAGGTATTGTTAAGTACATTTGTTCTCTCCATTCCTATTCTTCTTCCCCCACCCCCATCCACTTCCCTAGAGTTCTTAGAGCCCCAGGCTGGTAGCAGTTAGATAATTTGAAACAGTGGAACCATGAATTGGGAGAGAGAGACAAGGATCTATTAATTAAATTGGGGGTGTTTTTTCTTTTAGAGAAACTGAAACCCATATTTCCAAATTTTTCAAAGCACACACTCCCTGTTTTCAGTGAAACAGAGAAATAGAACCTTAAATAAAATAGAGTGAATCCAAATGGTGCTCTGGTGTCCTGTCTGGATGTTGCAGCTAGCCCAGCATAGATACCTCAAGAAGCAAAGAGTGACATTCTGGACCCAGATCTGGGGAAACTGAGAGGAGGACTCATGTGGCAGAGACTCTGCCTTTGAAAGTGAATTTGGTAGGACCAGTGCTTTTTAGGAACTGAACTAAGGAACTGAACTAACTGAGCCTACTTCCTTCAGAGACTAAGGTGGTGTCAGGAGAGTAAGTACCAGGGAAATACATATATGTTATTGCTATATCTTTGAAGCAAATCACTCCTTGTATCAAATTGATGTGAAGTGGTTAAATGGAACTGAGGTGCCAGTCTCTGGCTCCTAACAATGGGGAAAACAGTGAAGAGTGGGAGCTTGAGTCAAGGAAGGTAGAAAAGAGACACCTCAACCTCTAAGGATTACCCCTGAGGGAGATAATGTAGCCTGCCTGGTTCTGAGAAAGGGCCAAATTATACACATTCCTTATGAAAGCTTGTTTGGAATAAAATTGGTCCCTTTGTGTTTTTGGAGATCCTTGGACTTTCCAATTTTGTTTGTTTTTTTGGGTGAGGCAATTGGGGTTAAGTTGTTGGAGTCTGAGAGGTTGAGACCCCTCAAATACTGTAATACCGGATGGGGTCATCTGGAATGAATTCACAGACTCAAGCATTCTTTAAGTCAAGGTGGCAAAGATTTATTGTTATGCTTTTCACCAGGCAAGGATTCTTAAGGAACCTGCAAGAGACTGAGGATGGAGCTGGGGTTTACATCGAAAAGGTCATGGGAAAGGAATGCCAGGGACACTGATGAGGTAATCTAAAGTTCCAGGTGTCTTTGGGAGCTACGGATGAGAAAGTACAGGGAGTATACCGGCCAGGGAGGGAGATGACAGAGGTATGGATCTTGGGAGTCTGGCAGGAAGAAGAGTCCTTGGGCCAGCCAAGGACAAAACTCCTTGGGCCGGGCAAGGCACCCCTCTCCCTCTGTCTTGATGAGAGAATGCTTTGCAACAAGGGAAAGCTTTCTCACAAGAGACGAACTTACTAAGGAATTGGGAGGCTTCCAGAGACATGATCTGAGAGCTGGAGCCTGAGCAGGCCAGCACTCTCTCACCCAGCTTTGTATAGCTGCACCAAGGAGAGAGATAAGGGCCATGCTGGGGCCCATGCATGAATAACTGCTAGGCACAGCGTCCTTGGACTGGGGAGTAGTTGTCAGAGACAGTGTTTCTGAGGCTAGGGAGAAACTGGGGTCCAACTACAAGCACAAGCACCCAAGCACCCCATCAAAGTGACTTGCCCAGGGTCACACAGCTAGTAAGTGTTATGTGTCTGAGTCTGGATTTGAACTCAGGTCCTTTTGACTCCAAGGTTGATGCTCTATCCACTGCACCACCTAGTTACCCTGGACTTTCAATTTTGTATATCCTAGTTTTAAGGATCCTAGAGAAATTGGCAAATAAAAATTTTAGGTTGTAATTGTACAGCCAGCTTTTTAGTATATGTTCTCTCACAAGTCAGTTCCATTAGGGTGATTTTGCTTTTATTGATTCATTGAATGTTTACTGATGGTTCCTGCATTATTGAATCCTTATTAATATTGAATATGAAAAATATGGATTTTGAGTCACTAAGAATGATGGTGCTGAGCTGAAAAATGCCTTTGTAAAAACCTAGAATGTTTGCCTAGAATATACTCTGCAAGTCCAAAGGGTAAGGCTTGCAAGTGTTACTATAAACTCCAAGTAATCAACCTTTAGTGCTTAATTCTTTTTAGTCCTTTTAGGGGGGAGGAGGAACCTTGCAAGTTTTGTGGTTCATTTGACCAAGTTTTGCTGTTTTTGCCAGCTGCATTTTTTTCAGCTAGATGAATTCAGGATTCCATTTACATTTACCTTCCAGTGACCTATTGGGCCCATTGGGAGACATTTTCAGGTGGCCTTTGGAGAAAAGACCCAGATGAAATTTTTGTGGACCTCTAAAGAGATAGCCTATGGTACACAGAGCCATAGGGAACTGTGATGTGTCATATTTAGAAAGGGACATTAAGAAAATTTAGTCTAGAACTGAATTGGATGGCCTTTTACATTTAGGATATCATGATAGATTTTCACCCCTAAACAATTGCTTTCTCATCAGAGGGTGAAGGTGGAGGGGACTTCCAGTTCACCTCATGACCATAATCCCTGTGTGGAGACAGTCCAACCTGCTCTGGGATTGTGATAGATACTCAGTTTTCCTGAGGTGATGTTAAAGGAAAGGCTAACCTTCATTTGTTCTATGCCTAGCAAAACATGGCATCACTCTTCCTGTGTCTATATTGGCAATGGGCTTACTCCTCAGACTCTGCTATTCTTGTAATGGCTCCAAATTGATTTTTTGGCACACGGATGGGGAACCTTTGGCCTTGAGGCCACATGTGGCCCTCTAGGTCCTCAAAGTCATCTGTTTGTGAGGAACACTAACATTGGAGGGACCTAGGCAATCATGAGTTCTAATGTACCTTTTCCATTTAATGATAGAAGCCTCTTGTGTTCTACCCATCTTGTTAGAAGGACCATCACCATCTCTCAACCTATAATGGACAACTCTGAACAAGGGATGGTTGTAGGACCATTTGCCATCTATTTGGTAGCAACTAGGGCTCTGTAATAAGCAAACAATTGCTTTTCAAAAGAGGTATAATGAATGGCTGTTGTAAGGAACTTAGAGCTCTAAGTTCTTTATAGTTGCTTATTCTGGCCAAATATTGGTGCCTACCAATGACTTCATTCAGTCTGCTTTTTGTGGGCAGAGACTTACAGAAACCTGGGCTGTGCTGGGTCACAAGGCCCAAAAGGGAGATATTGCTGGACAGCAATCAACTATTCTGGGACCACTTGAAACAAACAGATTCAGTAAATGGGAACCATCAGGATATTGAAATGGGTAGTGTGGGTTCTCCAAAACCTGAAGAGGCCAATAAGGAGGGCTTCCTCCTTGGATCATGGGGAAGCAAATGTCAGTAACTTATTCTAGACTTTGCTTGGAATTCTCTGGATTTCTTTACCCATTATGTTCCTCAAAACTTGACCTAAGATTTTCCTAGGGTTGTTTTTCCACCCCTTATCCTTCATAAGGGCAGCCACTAATGGCCTTATCTGCCCCAGTCAACATTATAGAATCAGTGTAGTGGTATATGGCAATTCTCTCAGAAAAAGAGTTCTCTTTCAGGTCTCTGACTACCAGAATGTGGAAGTATGAGAGAGAGATCGGGTAGTCCTGAGGGAGGGACTTCTTCCCAGGTGAAAGCAAATTTCTCCAGACTAGCCTCATCAACAGGAATAGGGAAAAAAATATTGTGAAGGGTGATAACTCCATACTACTCACCCTGGGGCTGGGCTACCTGGTCTATAACATTGATGAGGTTAAGAACAGTTGTAGTGGTGGGCATGATGCCTTGTTCATCTTTACATAGTCCACTGTAAGCTCCTAGTTGCCATCTGCCTTCTTCATAAGTAGCACTGGATTATTATAAGGGGAGCTGGTGTAATGAAGTATTCAAAGTTCCTTCATCTCTATACTAGAGAAGAAATATTTTTAACTCTTCTAAGGACTTGATGATGTTAACTATATGGGATAATCTGGTTAATTCTAAGAGTTTCCATTTGGCTCTCCCCAGAGTAACATGAATAGAGACTGCTGAAAAATAATGATCACAATTATTGAGCCCATAATACCCCTTCTCTCCATGATCTCCCCTGAATCCATGTAGATGGGATTTTTTGTAATGCTCTTAGGTGACCAGGAAACTGAGTCATGGGAGGTAAGGGCAAATCAAGTCTTAGGGATAGTTGTGTTGCCTTTTAGGCAACTTTAGGTTTTAGGGGAAACAAATCCCTGTTACAGGAGGGAAGGAGGAGGGGTGAGCCTAGGGGAAGAGAGAGGAGGCATTGTACTTACCCAGTGTTGTTGGGAAACATTGGTAGATATTAGTTCTACCACAGAATGGAAGCTTAGTTTTTTTTAGGAGTTACTCAGTGATTAAACCTTTGTGAATGTGGGTCCAGAGTAGAGGAGGAGACCCTAATGGACCATGGAGAGGGTGAAATAACTCAGCCCCTAGGGCCCAAAGTAGTTTATAGGCAGCAAGCCACATTGGTTTGGTTTCTCACCTGAGTGAGAAAATGACTTCCAGTCAATCCCAGGTCCCAAATCCATTAAGAGAGGGCTGGTCTAGAAAGTTTTGTAATAACCACCTTTCCTTCAGAAAGAGAAAACCAATTTTCTTTTTCTTTTTCTTTTGCCTTTGGGTTGAGGGTTTGCCATTCAAACACCAACTCAGGCCCTTGTTGAGTACTCTAAGCAAGCAGTAATAGTTGGCTAACTTTGTGAAATGTTCCTTGTTTGTTGAATTTATACAACTTTGTACTGGAGACAATTGTGATTTTTATGTATTCATGAGAGACTGTATAAGATTTTGCCACATTGACTGCTTTAAGACTCTTTCCTTTATCGCACTGGGCAAGCAAGTGAAAGAATAATAATGCTTATGCCTTTCCAGAAACCCCAGAGGACTGTTGTGGATTGGAGACATGAACAATGTGTCCAAAACACAACTCTGCCTATTTTCAGAGAACCGCAAATTTCTAAGAGTAGAGAATGTAAATGAGGTTTGGGTCATGTGAAAAGTGCCTTTGTATATGGTGAGCCTGGGAAGTCTGCTTCTTGGAAAATTGTGATGGAATGTAAGGGAAGTGCCTTGGAGAGACTGTAGAGCATGTATAGGCTCCATGTAACTGATTTCAGTCAGCTAATCATATGTTAAAAAGGAGGTTCTTTGATAGGTTGGGTAGGCATTCAAAAATGTTATGCTTGCGGGATCTCAGTGATTCTTTCATACATAGCATCTTATTTGCTTCTCATCAAAAACAAAAGATCTAGAATATTAAGAGAAAGGAAGAAAAGAAATAGGGATAAAAGAGGAATTGTATTTCCAGATCTCAAACTGTATTATAAAACAGGAGTCATCAAAACAATCTGATATTGGTTAAAAAATAGAGAGATCAATGAAATAGAGAGAACAGACAAGAGAGAATAGGAAAAAAATGGAACTAACCACCCAATTTTTGATAAAGTGGAAAACATAAATTGTGTAGGAAAAAATCTCCTTATTTGACAAAAAACTGCCGGAAAAACTTGAAAATAGTCTGGCAGAAATTGAGCTAAACCAACACATTAGACCATTTTCCATAATACGTTCTAAATACAAACAAAATAGGGGTCTTGGTAGATGTGGAACTTGGTATATACTATACTTAGAAAAGTGGGCTAGCATTCAGATGAGATTAATCATTGCTCCTCTCTGACAATTAAGGAATTCTAATTGTTTTATTTGACCTTTTAACATCTTATAATCTTTGTTAGAGGATCAAAACTATCAGACTTGCTGCCTCCTTGGAAGAGATAAAAACTCCTCTAATTGCACAAGGATAGGCAAGGACAAATGATATACTTTTGGGAAATGGTACCACGTTCATTTGTGGAGTTTAAAGATAATAAACAGATGTCCTGGAAGTATCCCAGGGACTACCAGTATGAGAGATGACAACTTTTCTTTCAATGATAACTTTAAACTAACTCAGAGGGAAAGCTAAATTCCTAAGCTCAACTTAGAAAGGAAACTTAAGCAGATACAGAATCAATTGCAATGTGAAATCAATACAATATAGAATCATTTATAAAGTTGAATTAAGTTGAATTTCCCAATTCCCCTCTTTGATTCTTGGGAGGTCATGCTTCCCATGAATCATTCAGCATGATTAAGTTACAAATAGAAATATAGTAAAAATCATGTATGTCACTCCATAATGTTTAGTAAAGCAGTCACTATAGAAACAAAAATGGGGTAGGCTAGAATCTTTGTTGAAGTGACATTATTCCTAGCTGATTTCTAGCTGATAATGCAGTAAGCCTAATATATGGGAATAGAAGCTAAAGAAATTTCATCTCAAATATTCTACCTAATTGGGACTAATTTGAGAGGGGATGGTCCCAAAACCTTCAGGTTTGATCTTATAACAATTTACCCTTTGGTCTTTGAGACCACCTATGACCAACGCATTGACAAGCTCTGTCAGCATCAGTCTCCTTACAGGTATAGCAGTGTATGAGAATAGAATGAAAGGGGAGGGTGAACATTCAGACTCTTTCTTAGTAACCCGTTCCAAATATCAGCACATCATACTTAAGGCTCAGATGTCTCATGCAGTCCTGATTTCTGAAACATCTCTTCTTGGGCATTCTGAAATGGGCCTGTTCTTAGATTACCTCTGAAAGACAGAGCTTCTCCCAGAAGATCTGCTTCTCTGGTTCAGCTTACTTAAAGCAATTCTTAGATGTTTCTTTTAAAATCTGCTAGTAACCACATTCAATACAATTTAGTACAGCCTCTTAAATTTTACTTTTCCAATAGCTAGTTCATGTGGTGAAAACCAGCTCAAATTTTATGGTTCTAATTCTATTAACAACAGAGCTATAAGATCAAAATGTGAATCCATAGTTCATTTAAAACTTCAGAGAATTTAAGTTTTTACATACTCCTTGTTATTTCTATCTTTATCTAAACCCTGTACCTTATATAGATACTGCCAAAAACAAACTGAAGGAAGAATCTTATAAAGAATCTTTGAGAATCTGACTTGTAAAATGACCACTTCTGGTGCATTAAATCTTTAGATTTAATATTTATCAAAGTAGACATATTGGTTGCTTATTGTCCTTCATTCTTTTTTTTTTGCCAGGCAATGGGGTTAAGTGACTTGCCCAGGGTCACACAGCTAGTAAGTGTCCAGTATCTGAGGCCAGATTTGAACTCAGGTCCTCCTGACTTCAAGGCTGGAGCTCTATCCACTGCGCCACTTAGCTGCCCCATATTGTCCTTCATTCTTGAAGAGGACCAAAAAGTTATGTTAAAGTCCAGTAGTGTTTCCAACTGTGGCTGATCAGACCAATATGAGCTCAGAATGTTCTACCACAGGTCCAGCACAAACAGTCCATGTGAATAGTCGGAGTGGATTCTCTAAACGTGCGTATCTTGCATTTCTTTTGAGCTACTTCAATTCTGCTTTGTTCACAGAGCACAGCACCCTCTTTGATGAGGGCATGCCAGTGCCAGTGTCTCCCATGTCTCACAATCATTTCCAAAGTTCTTCAGAGAGACCTTGAGAATATCCTTATATCACTTCTATTAACCACCATGTTAGTGCTTGCCTTGTGTGAGTTCTCCATAAAATAGTCTTTTAGGCAAGTGTATGTTTGGCATTCAAACAACGTGATCAGCCCATCAGAATTGCATTCTCTGCAGTAGAGTTTGAATGCTTGGCAATTTAGTTTGAGAAAGAAGTCTGGTACCTTATCCTGCCAGATTATGTTCAGAATCTTCCTAAGATAATTCAAATGGAAGCTACTGATTTTCTTGGCATGGAATTGGTATACTGTCCAGGTTTCACAGGCATACAACAATGAGGTCAACACAATGCCTCTGTGTATCTTCAGTTTGGTAGACATTCTAATACCTCTTCTCTCCCACACTTTCCTTTGGAGTCTCCCAAACACTGAGCTAGCTCTGGCAATGTGTGCTTCAACCTCATTAGCAATGTGTACATCCCTGGAAAATTTACTGCCAGGGTAAGCAAACTTATTGACAGTGTCCAAAACTTCTCCATTTTATGGTTCCATGTATAGCTGGTATGGTGTTTTCTTGGTGTTAATTGTTTGGCTGAAATTAGCAGAAGCAGCAGAAAATTGATCCATACGTTGTTGTATTTCAGCTTCAGAGGCTTCATTGATTGCACAATCATCTGTGAACAAAAAATCATGCACCAACTCTCCCTCTAATTTATTCTAAGCCTTTTCAGGTAGCTGACCTTGATGTCCCCTGTTTATCCTCATTGAAGGTGTCTGACAACATTGCTGAAAACATTATTCTAAAAAGCATGAGAGCAAGTATACAGCCTTGTTTTACTCCACTGGTGACTAGGAAAGTGTGAGAGCATCATTCGTTATCCAGAACCCAGGTAAGCATCCTGTCATGAAATTGACATATAATACTGATAAACTTCTTCAGGCAACCAAATTTTGACACAAATTCTCATGACTGACAGTATCAAAGGTCTTACTTAGTCAGATCAAGAAACATTGTGTATAGACCTCTGTTATGCTCCTAGCATTTCTCCTGGAGTTTTCAGGCAACAAACATACTAACTGTTCCTCGGCCCTTTCTGAAACCAGTCAAAGCAGACGTGTAAGCTAAAGTTAAATTGCTTTTCTAGATTGGCATCAGCTCCATTATCATTTAAATTTTTGAAACTGGTGTTAATTTATTTCATTCTTCATTTTGGATTTAAGCCTCATAAAGGGAAAAACTTGGGTTATATTATTTTTAACTGTCCTGTGATGCAAATTAGCGAATTATGTTGATACATTTAAGAAATTCAAATAATGACTGAAAAATAAAAAAACTAAACATTTTAGAATACCCCAGACCTCTGAAAACCTTTTGAATTAAGCATTTAAAAAAGCCCTCCAAATCCCCCCAAAACCCAAAAAACCCCAAATGCCTGGTTTGTGTAGGGGGTGAACAATATAATTTATGTAAGTGGATGTGTATATAGATATACATATATATATGCATATATATATACATTTAGAATAGAACTTATTAGAACATGATCAAAGTCTGTATGTCACATTGGAATAATTTACATTTGATATATATAATTGTCTAATCTTTTTACTTCTCAAAATTTTCCACTCTGACTAACCAGTTAATTCCTCCCTTAGGAGAATGATATACTTTAGAAATCTAATCCTAAACATGACTACATAGCTCTTTGTAAGTAAATGATGCTTATTTAGTTTCAATTGTAACAGACAACAAAACACTTTGGAAGGGATTATAAATATACTAAGTCCTTAACCTCACGTTATATACAGAAAGTATTGTATATCCCAAACAGTTTAAATGTAGATTGCTTGCACTTCAGGATATGCTGTACGCACATTAATTCCTAATTAAATAGCAAATCTAAGTAAAATTGGATTTCCCTTTGAAGTAACACAAGATAGTCCATAAGTTACTTTCCTCTTAAATAAATGATTGCATGACATTCTTTTCCTTATAACAAACAGATGTTTATGATTTTAACCGTACTAATTAATATATTTGTACTTAATCTTTGTCTAATTATTCCTACATTATTCTGAGATATTTCAAGGTCATTTTTGTTGTTGTTGTTTTTCCTTCATCCTCAAAGAGGACCATGACATCAGGAAGTGATGCCATGACTTGCAAGTGAATTGAATTTAAGTGAGGGAGGGCTGTGCAAAGTCACCAGCCTCCTTTCTTCTCTGAAGCCATCTGGGTCCAGTGGCAAGATATGGATCAGGATGACCTTATCTTATATGTGAATGTATAACTATTAATAGGTAGATGACAAGCACAAGAACTCATTCTTCTTTTTCCTTCTTTTCCTCTCCTCTTCTTTTTCTCCTCCTCCTTCCCCCTCCTCCTCCTTTTCCTCCTTCTCCTTCTCCTCATTCTCCCCCAGTTTAAGCTTATCCTGATGTCAAAATCAATCATTAGAAATTAAGAAAATAATAACTCCCAGGAATATTCTAGCCAAATTCCAGAGCTACCAGGTCAAGGAAAAAATATTGCAAAAAAAAAAAAAAACCAAACCAAACCAAACCAAACAAAACAACAACAACAATAAAAACCAATTCTAATACCATGGAGCCATACTCAAGATTTAGTGACTTCCGTGTAAAAGGAGCAGAAGGCTTGGAATATGATATACTGGAAAGATTAGAGCCAAGAGTAATACCCAGCAAAACTGAGTGTAATCCTTCAGGGGGAAAAGGATGTTTAATGAAATAGAAGACTTTTAAGCCTTCATGATAAGAGAAAAAACCACAGTGAATAGAAAATTTGACATTCAAACAGCACTCCAGAGAAGCACAGAAAGGTAAACATGAAAGAGTAATTATAAGGGATTCAATAGAGTTAAACTGTTTGTATTCTTATTGGGTAAGATGATACATGAAACTTCTAAGAACTTTATTATTATTAGAGTTTATATAGACAGGCCATGAGTGTGAGTTGATTATGTTGGTATTATAGCCAAAAAGAAAAAAAAACAGAGGTAAAAAGGGACACACTGGGAGAAGGGGAAAAGAGGAGGTGTAATGGGGAAGAATTTCTCACATAAAAGCAGCATTCAAGGAAGAGCTTTTACAATGGAGGGGAAGTCCATTGAATGTGCTTCAGCAGCACATATACTAAAATTGGAACAGTACAGAGAAAATTAGCATGGCCCCTGCACAAGCATGACATGCAAATTCATGAGGTGTTCCATATTTTAAAAAATGGAGGGGAAAATAGGGGTGTGTTTAGCAGGTCATGCTTGAACCTCACTCTCATCAGAATTTGTTCAAAGAGGGAATACACACATATACATACATACATACATACACATATATATGCATGTACACACATATATGTATACACACATACACATTCAGTTAGGTATAGAAATGTAACTTACACAAAATGGAAATTGGAGGGAAAAGGGATAAGGCAAAGAAGAAGATGATTAAAGGAAGAATGGATTAAGGGAGGCAGTGGTTGGAAGCAAAATAGAATTTTGAAGAGGGACAGGATAAAAAGAGAGAGGAAGAAACAGAAGAAAATGAGCTGGAACTAAATACACACTTAGTAATTATAAGTGTGAATGTGAATGGGATGAACTCACCCATGAAACAGAAGTAGATGGCAAAGTGAATTAGAAACCATAATCCAACAATATGCTGTTTATAAGGGATACACTTGAAACAGAAACACACAGAGTTAAAGAAATAAAGGTCTGGAGTAGAATCTAATATGCTTTAACTTAAGTAAAAAAAAAAATGCAGGGATAGCAATTATGATCTCAGACAAAGTAAAAGCCAAAATAGACCTAATTAAAAGAGATAATCAGGGAAATTACATTATGCTAAAGGATACCATAGACAATGAAGTAATATTAAAATAATTTGCAGGAAGTTTCTCTGATAAAGGCCTTATTTCTCAAAAAGTTCTATAACTGAGTTAAATTAATTAAAGCCATTCCTCAACTGATAAATGGTCAAAGGATAGAAACAGAATTTTTAGAAGAAGAAATCAAAGCTACAGTCACATAAAAAATTCTCTAAATCACTATTGAATATAGAAAGTCAAATTAAAACAGCTCTGAGGTAGAAATGACAAATGCTGGAGGGGATGAGGTAAAAAAAAAATAGGTGATGAACTGCTGGTGGAATATTGAACTGATCCAACCATTCTGGAGAAAAATTTGGAACTATACCCAAAGGGTCTAGTGTATACTGTATAAATTGTGTGTACTCTTTGACCCAACAATATCACTACTAGGTCTGTATCTCAAAGAGATCAAAGAAAAAGGAAAATATGTACTAAAATATTTATAGCAGCTCTTTTGTGGTGACAAAGAATTGAAAATTGAGGGGATGTCCATCAATTGGGAATGGCTGAACAAGTATGACTGTGATGGAGTACTATTGTTCCATGGGAAATTACAAGTGGGGGGGGTGGTTTAAAAAAACAAAAACCTGGCAAGACTTATATGAACTGATGCAAAGTGAAATGAGAAGAATACAGAGATCATTGTACCTAGTAACACCAAGCTGTAATAATGATCAACTGTGAAAGACTTGGCTACTCTGATCAATGCAATGATCTAAGACAATTGCAAAGGACTCATTGTAAAATTGTAAAAATTCTATCCATCTCCAGAGAGAGAACTGATGAACTCTGGGTGCACATTGAAGTATAATTCTCTCATTTTCTTCATTTTTCTTGCTTTAAAAATATGTTTTGCATAATTTCACACGTATAATTGTAATCACAGTGTTTGCCTTCTTAGTGGGTAGGAGAGGGCATGGGAGGGAGGCAGAAAATTGGAATTCAAAATTTAAAAAGAAAAAAATGTTAAAAATAAATAAAAAATCAATTTAAAAAAGATATATAGAAAATTGACCTCTGATGACTTTGAAATTGTGTTGCTTCCAAGCATAGATACTCTCTGTATGTATGTAGTCTGAACCAACTGTACAGAAGTTTCTGACTTCGCGTTCTTGAGTCTTCTTTCCACTTCTTCACATAAAGAAAGTATCAAGCACTGAGGTGTGAGATTATGAATGTGCTGGTTCTACTATAATTAAAGATAAAAAGAGTTTGCTATAGAAGCACTAGTAGATCTCTTCCATTTCACATGTCTTTGCTGTCCTTGTTCCATCTGTAATAATAACAACAATATAATTCTATATTATCTTGTATCTTAGTGGTATTAAGTGACTTGCTCACCTTCATACAGCTAGTAAGTAGTAGATCTGGAATTTGAACCCTGGCCTTTTCATGCTAAATCCAGGATTTTTCCCTCTATACCCCATTATCTCCAGAACTATTCTTGGCATAATCTGACTTAATTTGATCTCTCTCCAAGCTTTCTTCAAGCTTGTTTCACTGCCCTTTATTGTTCTATGACATGATTTTGCTCCTCATCTTCATCTCTGCAATAAATGAGCTCAAATTACATCTTTGGTCTCTTTCATTTCTTAATCTCAAGTCGTATTTTCCAACATATTTTTTAGCTATTCTCTTCTGTTCTCACCTTCGTAGTCAAGTCATCCAGTGCTGGATTCACTTGATTTAAAGGTTACCAATATGGGAATCATTTGAGACAAATGAAAAGTCCATGAGACAGAGTTTCTGGGTAATTAATTAATTTATTAATTAGGCTGATAGTCAATAAATTGATGGTCAGTGGTTTCTCTCAGTAACCAAAGACAAAACGACTGAATGCTTAAATAACTTTAGAGAAGAAAGTACTCTTGGCAGGTGAAAATCAACCCTGATTGGTAAATAATTAATGAGGTGGTAGACATTTTAATGAGGAGGTAGGCTAGAAGTCTTCAGCTCCTCCTGCTGAGAACATGACTTGATTATGTTATTCAGTTTCCTTCAGCAGTCTGGACAAAGGAATCTATCACTACCCAGACCACTCTAGTTGGTTTTCTCCTTCATAAACTGAGCTACCCTAGATCACAATGGGGTGGGGGTGGGGCTGCAAGGGTATAGATTTATTTCCTAAGGGCAAGAATTCACCTAGATTAGATTCTGTTTGTAAGGTCTTTAGTAGGGTGAGGTCTTGCCCACAATCTTTTTTTTTTTTTTTTTTTTTTTTTTGTGAGGCAATTGGGGTTAAGTGACTTGCCCAGAGTCACACAGCTAGTAAGTGTTATGAGGCTGAATTTGAACTCAGGTCCTCCTGACTCCAAGGCCAGAACTCTATATACTGCGCCACCTAGCTGCCCCTTCTTGCCCACAATCACAGAGCATGGATCAGGATTTAGGCAATCTCATCTATTGGCAACGTTCTTCAGAAAATAACTGACAGATCTACAGGGACTGGTCCCTGAATGAGAAAACAGAAAGGGAAAACCTCGATCCTAATTTAATAATTGGTTATTAATATAATAGAAAAATAATCACTTCTCTCATATTTCACAATCAGCCATCTATCTGTGTGCATTCAGATTACCAAATGTTTAGAGCAAGGATCATGTAACACAACCCTCTTAAAAACCTATTTACTTTGAACTAGTCCTAATTAGAGGCAATGTCTTCATTTTTATTCTTTTTTCATTTTTTCAGAGTCTGTAGCTTGTTTAAGCAGTCCAGGTAATTGCTTGATTTTACATTCATACTGATCTTTAAAGTGACCAAAGGCTTATAGATTTTTCAGAAGCCTAATGTTCCTTTTCTATCTTTGTGGGATCTTTATCCATATAATACTCACTAACCTTGGCTATTCTCCAAATATAAAAGCCTTGGGCCGATTATTTCATAATATCTCTGTGCCTTAATATATGGTTGATTTTTACAAAAGTTCCATGTGTTTTTTTCTGAAATCATCAATTTCTTAATTTCTTATGATATAATAATTTTATATTATCTTTATATACACAATTTATTTAGTCATTCCTCAATAGATGACCACAGTTTCTAGTTTTTGGCTACTAAGAAAAGAGCCTTGATCTTCTGATTTGTTTATGATGTCATCTTTCATGTCTAAATCATGTTTCCATTTAGAGTTAATGGTGTAAAATATCGGTAGTTTATAAGCAATTTTGGCCAAAATACTTTCTAGTTTACCCAGAACTTTTTCTTAAATAGTGAATCCAACCCACATCTCCAACTGCCTATTAGACATTTTAATCTCAACATGTCCAAAACTGAACTCATTATCTTTCTTCCCTAAACCCCCTACTCTTCATTATTTTCTTATTACTGCTAAGGGCACCACCATATTCCTAGTCAGTTAGGTTCATAACTTGGATGTCATGCTTGATTCCTTATTTTCTTTTACCACTCTACCACATATTCCATCTATTGCCAAATCCTGTCATTTCAGCTTTTGTAACATCACTATACCCCTTTCTCATGACACTGCTACCACTCTAATACAGGCCCTCATCACTTTGTATCTGTAGCCTTTTTGTTGGTCTCTTTGCCTCAAGTCTCTTCCTATTTCAGTTCTTCCTTCATTCAGCTATCAAATTAATCTCTCTAAATAACTACTTAAATCTGACCATATCACTGCCAGCCCCCATTCCACAAACTCGAGTGGCCCCCTCCAGGATCAGATATTAACATCATCTATTTGACTATTAATCCATAAGCTGACCTCCTCCTCCTGTTCCAGTCTTCTTAAACTTTATTCATGCTCTCTTTCTCTGTGATCCAGTGACATTAGCCTCCTTGAAGTTCCTCAGATATGACCTTTGATATCCTAACTCTGAGCATATTCACTGGTCATATATTCACATATTCATCCCATATACCTGAAATTTTCTCTTCTCGTCTCTATCTTCTGACCTCTATGGCTTCCTTTAAGTTCCTAGCTAAAATTCTACCTTTTACAATTAACCATTTCTGATGCCTAATGCTAGCACTTTCCATCAATTGATTATCTCCAATTTATCATATTTATATTGCATATATACATACATATGTATGTGTGTGTCTTGTTTGTACATATTTATTTGTGTGTTACTACAAGGAAAGCTTTACTGTATTGTTTGAACTTCACCCCACACTGTGAAACATTACACTTGTCTAGACCATACTTGTTTAATGCTTAACCCAGAATGTGTATAACATTCTGATTCCAGAGACCTTTCATTCAGCATGCCTTGCTTCTGCATAGAGAATGCTGCAAGGAATGCAAGGAATTTCCTCCTGTTATATGTCTCAAATAACCTATGGGCCTTATTTAGAAACTTCCTGCATGCTGGCCAAATAGCTATTATTTCCATGTTCCTTTGCTTGAACTCTATACGATGTAAAATTTACAGATGCTCAAGGGCCACCTATTTTGGCTTTTTCTTCTGCTCGATGACTTAAACTTTTTAAAACTTTTCTTTTTGTTCTGGGTTAGTTTTCAATGAACAATTTGGTGTCAGAGTGAGATCTCTGATGTTCACCCTGAGAAACCCTACAGCTTTCTGGAACCAGGGACATTGAGTAAATCTTGACAATCATAGGATTGAGTGTGGGTAGGATTGATTTATATGGGATTAATCTGCATGGTGATATACCTAGTGAATACCCCAGAGTTTGAGTCAAACACAATCAACTTGCCCCTGGCCTTGAACTAGGTTTTAGTACTAAGAGTGTCCAAAAAGCTGGGGGGCTGTGTTTAGCCTTAGCCAAGGGAGTTGGGTTAGAACTAGCCTCGCCACCCTAATCTGCAAATTAGTAGTCCTTTTAGACTCATTGCCTGAGTGCTGTAGGGGCAACACAGCAATCTGGTGAAATTAGACTACTCCTCTAGCAGATCTCTCTCTCTCTCTCTTTCCCCTTTTATTTCTCTGCCAGTGTTTTCTCCCCTCAACCCTCCCACCACTATAACCCTAGGTTAATGAAGCTCAAGGCTTGAATTTGGTGAAGCATGAAGGGGTATCCAGAAAGTTGGAAAGACAGGATTTCTATTTCAGAAATTTTGTGCACAAGGTTATATTTGCCTTGGAGAATTTGAAAGGGAAAACTCAACTGAGCTACAGAGAATGCTGTAACAAAAAATCACAGAGAGGGAGCTAAGAATGGTGGGGAAGATTAATGAAGTTTCACATCTGGAACAGATCTCCTCTCATTATCTGTAATATATTATCATTTTGATCCTCAATTCTCCTTCCCAACAAGCAAGGACTTACTGCCACTTACAGGTAAAATGTAAAAAAAAAAAAATTTTTTTATGATGAATCTTGTTGCAATACTCAAACTTCTCTGAGTTACTGTAATAAGATGCAAGTATGAAAGATCTGTGAATAAATGAATAAAGAATTCATTAAGTGTAAAGCTCTGCACTAAGTACTGGGCTACAAATAGAAAAGACAATCCCTGCTCTCCAAGAGCTCATATTCTAATGGGAAAAAGTTTCATCTGCAAATGAGATGAAAAGGTCCCATGGTCCTTAGGCTATAGCAGCAAAGCTGCTGATAATATCTTTTTAAATATCAATTTTATTGATACAATAAAATCAGTTTCTGATGTTGAATTGTTTGACAATGTCAAGGACTTTGGTGGCAAGAACTTTATTTTCTAAGTAGCTATGGCTACAAAAGCAATTGCGAGGGTGCATGTGGAGATTCTTATGATAATGTCTGAGGGCATTGGGCTGGATGTAGTCCTATTTTCAAAGTATTGGGTTCGGGTTCCTGGACCATATTCAGAAGGATCTGAGGAGAGATGGTGATCAAAGTGATGATTGCAGTAGCTTGACTTTCCTGGCACATGATGTCTCTTGTCTCTCTTGAATAGTTCCTTGCTTCTTCAGCTGGACTGGTTTGCCTGTTTGGTGGGTGGTAACTGGTTGGCAGTTGATAGGAATGGATGTCCCCTTCTTCATAGGAGTTGCTTCCCTGAATGGTGGATGTGAAGGGGCTGGGCTAGAAGTAGGAATGGTACTTGGAGAGAGCTGCTACTTTCAGGCCTCCCATGTTTATTTTCCTCTTAATGAGCAGTTGATCAACAGTTGGTGGTGGTAATGATGACAAAGGTAGGTCCATGTTCATGAACCTTGAAGTTCCTTTATCTGATTATAATCTGTTGTCATTCCTTCTCTCCTCCTTATCTCACATTACAAATGCCTTCTGCCATGATCAGCTCCTCCACCCCTGTTTTACATGACTTCTTGCTGAAGCATCCAGAAGTTTGTTCCTTCTATCATCCCTACTCTCTCATGTATCTTCAATAGGTCCCCACCTACTGACTGCTTCCCTACTGACTTCAAACATGCCCATGTCTCTTCATCCTCTAAAACCCCTCACTCATTCTTCTGGTGGGGATCCACTAGCTATCATACTTTTTTTTTTTTTGGTAAACTCCTTAAAGAAGTTTGAGGAAGAGAAGTCTATAGGTGCTTCTACTTCCTTTCCTCTATCATCTTAACTCTTAGCAGTTTGCTCTCTCCCAAGTTACTAATCTCTCAATTGTAAATATGGCCTTTTTTCAGTTTTAATCCTTTTTGACCTCTCTGTAGCCCTTGACACTGTCAATTATACTCTTCTTCTTGAGACTCTCTTCTATTTAGGTTTTTGTTACATTGTTCTCTCCTGGTTCTCCTACCTGTATGAATGCTACTTCTTCATCTCCTTTGCTGCATCTTCATGCAAGTCACACCCACTATGGGGGCAAGAGGGTCCCCAAAGTTCTGTCCTGAGATCTCTTCTCTTTTCCTTCTATTGTATTTCACTTGATCTCCATGGTTTCCATCCAAATACAGATGACTTTCAGATTTAATTGTCTAACCCTAACCTTAACCTAACTTAACCTAACTCTAACCTAACCTCCAGTTTTGAACCTTCAGCTGCTTATTATGCATCATGAATTGGATGTCTTATAGACATCTTAAACTCCCAAACCGTCCCAAACTGAACTAATAATTTCCCCCAACTATTCACTTTTCCTAACTTTCTTATTGCTGTCAAGGGTACCACCATCCTCTCTCTCACCCAGGCTCACAATTTGTCATCCTTAATTTATCACTTTTACAGCACCCCACCACCTGCCTCATATCCAATTTGTTGTCAAGTCTTATCTTTGTGCCCTCTTCTCTCTTCTGGCACTGCAGTTGCTTTGATACAGGTCCTTATCATCTCATCCCTGGACTATTGAAATAGCTTCCTGGTTGGTTTCCTCGCTTTAGGCCTATCCCCACACCAATCCATCCTCCATTCAGCTGTTAAATTGATCTTCCTAACATGCAAGTCAGACCATATCTCTTCCCAATTTAACAGTCTATAGGACATCCCTGTTACCTCTGGAATAAAATAAAACCTTCTGTTTGGCTTTCATATTCTGGGCCCTTCCCAGCTTTCCAGTCTTCTTACATCTCCAGTGTGATCCAGTGACACTGACTTCCCTGCTATTCCTTGAACAAGGCACTTCTCTCAACTCCACATTCTTTGCTTGACTGTTGCTCACACTTGAAATGTTCTGCCTCTTCATTTCTACCTTTTAGCTTCCCTAACTTCCTTCAATTCTCATCTAAAGTCCCACCTTCCTTAAACTTAGTGCTTTTCCTCTGGGATTAACCCCAATTTATCCCGTGTCTATCATTTATACATGCAAAACCAGTGCTTAGACAGTGTTTGGCACATAGTAAGCATTTAATAAATGACAGTTGACTAAATAATTTTATATACATTACTAAATTTTCATGGTCTTATTCTCTATGCCCTTAGCAATTTAGTTTCTTGATGCTTCAATTTCCCTATTTCTAAATGAATTCACATTAGGTTTGTAAAGTATTATTATCTGTGAGGTAGGTAGTACAAGTATTAGAATACCTATTTTACAAATGAGAGAATTAATGATCCTCAAAGTTGATGTGTCCATAATTACATATTTCACTTAGTGATTTCATCTCTTGTCATTTCCACCTGAATGCAGATGACTCTCAGATCTACTTGTATAGCCCTAACCTGTCTCTTGACCTTTGGTCTTGAATCTTCAGCTGCTTCTTAGACATCTCAAACTGTCTCATAGCTAAATTACACTCCAAAACTGTTTACTTACTTATTAAGTGTTGGAGTTGAGTGTTTGGTACAATTTTGTTTATATCACACTAGCATGTAGGACCTATTTCATTGGGAGATTGCAGAGACAAACTGTTATGTGCTTTGAGATCTTTGGATTAGAGAGACTTTAAAAATTAGGTGATATTATTGCTAATATGACAGATAGTATGGGATAATTGTACACTTGGTGGTGCTATAGACCTAACAACAATCATACCTGGCTAATTTCTCTGATTTTTTCAACCTACGGTAGAACAGACTGTTACTTTGTTAATTAATCAACTAGCTAGATTGTTGTATATATTTTGGCTACCAGTCAAGTGATGTTTTTGAGGTGGTATTCAGTGCACATGTTCTGATTTTCCAAAGGCTACTGTTTCTATACTGCAACTTGCAAACTCTTATATTACTCCCCTTTCCAACTGCCTGAAACTTAATCAACTTATGGAACTTGGATGCTGACCCTAATTTAGGACTGACTAGATATGGGGGGGGGAGAAAATAGAAAATGTTAAAATTATGGAAATCTAGTTTGGGTATTTCTGTGACTCTGAACCTACCTCTCATTTACTAGATTCCTTTCGATTTTACCTGTCCTGTGTATTTTACATTATTTCATAGGAAAGGCACACCATATACAATTTAGTTGTTCAAAGAAAACAATTAATACCTTTATGAACTATGTGGAGTACTCAGTCTGATTCCCTTCTACCAATTCTTTTAACTATTTCCTGAAATGGAAAAAACCTCCTCTCATTGTCTACTTTCTGTTAGTGGTTAAAGGAAAAGGAGAAGGAATTATATGCCTGGGTTTATGGGTTTATGTGGGTTTATCAAGTGGAGCAAGGAACTACTGGAGAGGAAAGTTTGTCCTTCTATCACCAGCTGACATAGATCTCAAAAATTGCTAATTCAGCTTTCTCAGATTGCCACTCTGCTTCAGACCTGGCTTACCCTGCAAAGGTTGGCTTCCTATAGTCCCAGTAGGCAGCTTGTACCTCTGGTTTTATGTCTCAACTCTCTTACTATCAGGTCAGAGAAGGTACATGTCTGTGCTTGGTTATACCTGAAGTTGTCAGTCTGAGCCAATTGCATTCTGCTGCCAACATGGTTAACAGTGTGTGCATCTACGACTTTTTCTTTTTTGTGCTCCCAGACAAACTACAGGAAGTCTTTTCAAGGACAAATAAAATGAAGAATCAGGAATTGGAGGTGAGGGTAGGGGAGAGCTTCATTGAGTTTCTTTCCCCGTTGGCACTTCTGAGAGAGCATTTGAAATGTTTGTTATTGTGGTTCTCCTTGCAGTACATGTTATACCATGTGCCAAATTAAGATCTATTCACACTGATATCTTGCAAAGAAGCATTTATTTATAAGATACAATTAATAAGAGAACGCAATACCTTACTTTGAAATACTATTGCATTTTTTAGTATAGAGAATAACATTTTTATCCTCACTTTTTGTCTAGGTTTTTATACTTGGAGATATCTTATTCACAGTTACAAACAAAGAGGGAATTCCTCCTTTAAATTAAAATACTGTAGAGCTTGAACAAAGATTCTTGCATGAGCAAGAGATGGTATGTCTGTATGTGTAAGGCAATGTTTTCTTTTTCGGACAACTAAGGGCGACTTCTCTATTCTCATACATATCTTCTTGGCAGCACATACATGAGTTTTCCACTTGAAATGTTTCATAGTTATACCTAAAAGAAAAGACAACATGAACAGTCATTTTAGAACTCTTGTGTCAAGGATCCATGAATGACCTTTACTCTATTCCCAGTGATATCAAGTGAGTATAAGCCTCCTTGTCACATATCTGGACTACCACCATGGCCTCTTAGTAGTTCTATTCTTCTCTATTCTATGGCCCTTCAATTTGTCCTTCACACTAATGTCAGATTTGTTTTCTTTTTAATTAATCTGGTCTTACTGCTCTTCATGAAATAACTCATCTTTTTCTGGTTTATATTTTTCTCTTTCTTCTGCAAGGCATCTAGTTGTGCAGTAGATGGAGCACTGGATATGGAATCAGGAAGTCTAAAGTTCAAATTTGGCCTCAGACACTTACTAGCTTTGTGACCCTAGGCAAATTACTTGACTTCCATTTGTTTCCGTTTTCTCAATTATTACTTAAAAAGGGAATAATAATGCCACTTACTACCAGAGTTGTTTTGAGGATCAAATGAGGTAATATTTGTAAAAGAGCTTAGCACAATGCCTAGCACTGTATAAATTTTTATTCCCTTCCCTATAAATTTCTGATCAAATTAGTGCTAGTAGATGGATAACATAAATTAAAGAAGAAAAATTGATTCTGTTGTATAATTCATACTGTAAGCTCAATAGTAAATCAGACATTAAATTGTCTAAATATGGTATATAGACATGTATTGCTGCTCACAATAGCCATGTTTGTTCTAATGTTAAAAAGTATACAAAGAAACAATGTAAGATATATATGTACGTATGTATGTGTAATACATATATAATATAAAATCCAAACATGTCAACTTGTGGGCTTGTTAAATGATGACCTTGCCTGAGTCCTTCAACTAAATGAAAGTGAATCTTTTGTTCTGTATTCTCCAAACTATGAAAGGCACACTTAGAAGGTTACTTAATGAGCATACATAATAAGCTACAAAGATTTCTTTTTATTGATATGAATTTAGAATTCTATATATTCATTTTTAAAAACCTTGACTCAAAGTCTTTTTAATATTGTTCCCATGTAATATCTTCTCCATATAAAAGTTGTGCAGGATACACAGGTATGGGTTAGTTGCAATCACTGCATTACTGGATGCAAGATCCAAATTGATGAGACTACAGATCCATTTGAGTATTTGAAAAAAGTTCATAAAGTTCAGTTACCTCCAAACTGTTAAAAAGGTGCTACCCCAAACATTTGGAAAGAAAACCTAACTTACACAAACATTTTTTTGCATTCCCCACTACATTTTGCCATCTCAACCTTCTTTGTACAGCCTTTGTATTCAACAGTTACATTCACAGGAACTGGTTTGCAGTCTTCCTTACCTAAAACAAAAGGAATGTCATTGACAAAACTAATGGTTTAAATTGTCAAATGCTAAAAAACAAAACAAAACAAACAAAAAAAATAGCAAGATACTATCAAGCTAAAAATTCATCAAGAAGCTTCCTGTACTTGTTGGTCAAGATACAACAGCACATTCATATTTCTGAAATGTTCTTTTAAACAAATGCATTATAAACATGTCACTTATCAAACTCATCAAAAGAAAAAAAACATTTCTAAAATACACCATTATGTGGAAAAATTTTCAACCGGAGGGGACCTCAGAAGTTCTTTCATTTTATAGATGAAGAAAACCACCTCAAATTCAGTGTTAATGCCCCACTTTCTGATGAAGCATGTTTTCCCCAGTAATTGTGATGCATTGTGCTGAATTATCCATACACTCTCCTTCTTACCTGATCCTCTTAGTGATTGCATATATAAATTTGTGATAAAAAATGCCTAGAATGTAGGACTTGTGCAGGGAGTGAAATTGCAAATTTGTTTTCATGAATATGATGTTCCAAACCAAGCTTGTTCTAAACAGCAGATGATACGTAGCTTCTTCAGTGGGAATACTGTAGTAGACAGAGTGTTGGTCCTGGAGTCAAGAAGACCTGAGTTCAAATATGGCCTCAGACACTTACTGTGTGACCTTAGGCAAGTCATTTAACCTCTATTTGCCTCGGTTTTCTCATCCATAAAATGGGGTTGATAGCACATTCCTCCCAGGAATTGTTGTGAGAATCAAATGAGATAATGATTTCCAAGTATTTAGCACAATCCTTGACACATAGCAAATGCTACATAAATGTTAGCTATGATGATGATGATGATGATAATCCACTGGAAGTTAGCCTAACTGCCCTTGTTTACTCCTTCAAATGTCTCATTATCATCATCCATTGAGGGAATAGATACAACTTCTCTCAGGTAGAGGTTATTCTAAGCCTGGTGAAGGCTGATTTCTTGCTACCTTTACCCTTGTTCATTCTAATGCATCTTCAACCTCAATCTCTTTTTTCCCCCCTCTTCTTCCCTCCACCCTGCCACTGACTCCTTCCTATATGCCTACAAAAATGCTCAGTTTTTCCTAATCCATAAAAAGCATTCTCTTAGCCCTTTTACTCCACATAGCTATAGCTTCTATCCTTCCTCATACCTTTTGAATTGACTACATTCAATACCTTTTTGTCTTAGCATGTTCTGTCTCCTCAATCCCTTAATATCAGGTTTCTTTGTCCACTGCACTAATGAAACCACTCTTCAAAAGTCACCAATTATTATCTAATTTCTATATTATTTTTAGTCATTAGCTTCATCGAGTCCAGTGCTGCTCTGTGACACTGGACACTGTTTATCACCTCCATTTGCTAATGAGTCTCTCCCTCTGGCTTCAGCAACACTATAGTCACCTAAATTACTTTTACCTCTTTAATTCCTTCTCTCTTTCTTTTACTGGCTCCTCATCTTCTTTTAAATTCTCTAAGATGAATGTTCAATTGAAGTTCTGTCTTAAACTTTCTTTTTTTTTTTCACTCCCTGAGCAAGCTCTACAGTTCCATAGCTTCAACTAATACTTCTATACCAATAACTTCCAACTCTCTTTCTCTGACCTCTGTCTCAAACATGTGATGTACATTCACATATCCAACTGCCTGCCAGACATCTCTACCTCTCCCTCTCCATCTCAAATTTAACATATTCAAAAGTGAGCTTACTAATTTACCCAAACCTGTTCCTTCTTTGATTCTACTATTTTTATCAGAGGTACCAGGATAATACCAGTAAAACTTATTAGGAAAAGAGAGAAAGAGCAATTCTTTTTAAAATTACCACAGCATGTATAAAAAACTTAGGAGTCCACCTTCCAAGATACACATGAAAACTACATAAATGTAACTATAACCCATTGTTTATAGAAATGCAGACCTACATGATAAGGAAAACATTATTTCCTGATGGATAAGATGAATCAATATAATAAAAATGGCAATGCCACATACATTAATTTGTTTATTCAATGTCATACCAATCCAGCTACCAAAGGAATTATTTTATACACACACAGGAAAATAACAACAGAATTCACTGGAAGTGAAAAAAGGTCAAGAATCTCAAGAGAAACAATGAAAAGGTATGGGAAGGAAAAGGGCCTAGAAGTGACAGATTATATTTATATATAATTACATTACAAAGCAATAATAATTAAAACAATTTGGCACTGGTTAAATAATAGAGAGATTGTTCAGTGCAATAGATTAGATATAAAATATACAAATGGGATTCTATCTAATATGTTGGTGTTTGATTAACACAAGGATCCCAGCTGAGGCAGATAATGACTTACTATTTGACAAGAGCTGCTGGGAAATTGGACAATAATATGAAATAAATTAAATTTAAGCCAACACTCCACACTTTATACAAACATAAGCTCCTATACAGATATATATGTATATATATGTATGTATGTATATATATGTAAAGGTCATATATATGTAATATATATATGTATCACATCATAAAGTAATTAGAAAAAAAAACCTCTTATCAATGGATAGAAGAAAAAAGTTCATGACAAAAAAGAAAAAGAAAGGATAGCAAAAGTTAAAATGGTTACAAAGTTTTGATTACATAAAACTTTAAAAGTTTTTTGCACAAAGAAATATTACAAAGTTAAAATTAAGAGGGAAACAATCAATTATTAAAAAAAATCATTATTGCTACCATGTTTCTCTGATAAAGGTCTTGTTTCCAAGATATATAAGGAACTGATACAAATTTATAAGAAAAAAGAGCCATTCTCCAAATGACTAAGGTTAGACCTATTTGTAACAGACCATTCTCAAGGGAAGAAACCAAGATTATACCATATGAAAAAGTGCTCCAAAATGCTACTAACTAGATAAATACAGATGAAAGCAATTCTGACAGTCTATCTCCACCCATCAGAATGGGAAAGATTACCAAAAAATGCAAAATGGTAAATGATGGAAGGGTTGTGGGAAAGAGAAATATTGACATACTGCTGGTATTGGCATACTGTGAGTAGGTACAACAACTCTGGAAAGTAATTTGTAATTATATCTAAAAATTTACTAAACAGTATATGCCCTATGATCTAGACATACCACTGCTAAACTTGTACTCAAAAGATATCAAAGAAATAGGAAAAAAATCTTTTTTTATAGCAACTCTTTTTGTGATGGCAAAAAACTGGAAACTAAAACCAATGGAGGAAGTACTCAATAAGCTCTGGTTTATAAATGTGATTGTGTGATAACAAATAAGAAAATAAATGTTTTTAAAAAAACATAGAAAGATTTATATGATCTGATATAGATTGAATTATGAAGAACCAGAAGAACAATTTATATACTGTAGAATCACTATTATGTAAATAAATAATTCTGAGGACTTTTATAAACTTCTAAAGAATGAAACATATAAAACCAAAACAATTTATATAACAACAATGAAATGACTTTGAAAGTTGTTAGAATTATGACTAAAACCATAGCCATTTGTGAATCTAGAGGACTTATGATGAAGCATGATTTCTCCAAAGAGATGCCCATCAATTGGGGAATGGCTAAACAATTTGTGGTTTATGATTGTAATGGAATAATATTGTGCTATAAGAAATGACAAGCAGGGTGATTTCAGAAAAACCTGGAAAGACATGGACATAGTAAGTATAGTGAATATAGTGAATAGAACCAGAAGAATGTTGTACACAGTAACAGCAATATTGTTCAATGAAGAACTGTGAATGATTTAGCTATTCTCAGCAAAACAATGATCCAAGACAATCCCAAAGGATTAATGATAAAACACACTATCTGCTATTGATATTCTGTAATTAGTACAAATAAAAAAACTTACATTATGTGCTATGTTAAAATACACGAGATTTTCTATTTATGCATTGTAATTTTATTTGAAACAAACTGTTGTTTTCAGGAGATGGAATTATCTTTAGGTATTATAAGTATACTCACAAGTGTAGCAACATTTTTTTGAATCATATATTCTGTTTTCCTAGAAAGGTAGGGAAAAAAACAGTAGAAAAGGTTTTAGTAGAAATGAGTTTTTATACATTATTATTGATTCATTAAATATTATACCCACAGTGAAATGGGACAAATTAATGGACTCATCTTAGACCTGGATAGGGACATGTTTAGTGAGATAAGATCAAAGCTAAAAAAATGAAACATTAAATGGTAATATAAACTGGAGGCTTCAATTTTTTAATTTAAGGAAGAGAAAGGAAATCCAAAATTTTATTTAAATTAAAAATATTATCAAGCCCATATAGAGAAAAAAAGGGGATAGAGAACAAAAAAATGTAGTTTTGAGTAGTGTTTTCAATTAGTAAATTACATTCTTACTTTTAATTCTTTTGGAAACATCTCAATGTCGACTTTGCTACCTATGAGTTGCCTTCCTCCAATACCACTCTAGGAACCTCAAACCATTATCTTAAATATTTTGTACTATGTTATTGTACTATGTACAATGCATGATTTTGTCATGAAAAACACCTTTAGCAGTGAACCAATTAATTACCCATGTTACAATTCTACTGAAAACCACTCATAATTTTGAAATAGAATTAAATAACAGGGAGTACAGTGAAAGGATAGAAGAGGGAAAACAGTAGATTACATGCAAAATATATTACTTACATATTATACTACATGTAATATACATATATGTATATATACATATCTCTGTTTTAAAAATATATAAATATATATGTGACCAAATAGGATATTGCATATTAAGTGCTTCGTAAATCTTTTAATTTTAGCCCTTTAAGTACATAAGCTTTATAAAAAAATTGTAGTTACATATAATTTTGGAATTCTTTTACTTTCAAGAGATAATTAAAACTTCCAATTGTTTTCATTTTTCAGCTTTAACCTTACTTCACTCATTCATCTACTCCACTGGGTCTAAGGTGAGCAGATTCATTTATTCCATTTTCCCCTCTTTCCTTTTCACTGTCTTACATCACACATCTGCTGCCAACTTGTATAATCCGTGTGTGTGTGTGTGTGTGTGTGTGTGTTAGAGAGAGAGAGAGAGAGAGAGAGAGAGAGAGAATAATTTGTATGGGCATATCAAATTTGATTCACTCCAATTCTAAGTTTTTGGAGGAAATTGATCATTTTTCTTTTTAGTAGAGAAAAACTCTCAAGGAGCTTTTCTCTACCAAATATTTTAAGTTGTAAGGCTTGCTTCAGATACCTAAATACTGAAAATATCTTACAAATTTGAAAAATATATTTAGTTGGCAGAGTTTATAAATTTGAACGTCTACAATTATTTGGTCTTAGACAAAGGCAAATTCTTCTGAGAATTTATAGAAGGTACAAAAAATTTTATCCATGTTAGAGCCAAAATTTTATTAAAGAGAAAGAGACATTTACTTTTTTTTTTTAGATTCATTGCATATTTTCACTTATTTATTCATAGACTGACATACCTCTGAGCACCAATTTTGCTTTGGGCAATCTTGGACCTTTGTGACAAAGCCATTTTGAGTACAGAAATAGGACACACATGGGTTATGGAGATCATCAAATGATGCACCAATCTGGGAAAAAACACCATAAACATGTTATTATTAGATCTTGTATCTTGGTATTACTAAAAATGGAGACATATATTGTTTTCTTTTCACTTTAAGATTCCAGTGAGAACCCTTATACATTAGATAGTACATAAAATCTATTATCACAAAGAAAATGAAAAAAAAATCTATCCAGATACACATTTGAACTTAAAGCGACTTTTCATCAATTTCATTATGAATTGAGACTGTTTAACTTCAATACTTTTGTCAACATGAGTATTGTCCTCACCAGTACCCTTTACAACCCTGTCATAGCAGCAGACCATTTTTGAGTGGTGCTATGGTGGAAGAATTCACCATTTGGCAGACATTCCTGTTTGATAACATTCCTCTTTGAACCTTGTTAGGTTGGTCCACAGAAAACCAACATGTAGTCCATCACCTGGCACACTTGAAGCCTTGGTAGAACTTCTTAGAATTTGCACATCTTCCAAGAACTCAGATTCATCTCTATGCTATGATGCAATATTGGAATAGTATTTTAGTGGAGAATTTGTTAACAAAAATCCAGTAAGTAATCCTAACTCTGTACAGTTGAAGTAAAACAGTTAAATCACAAGAAAATAAGCTGATCATAGAGATTTTGTGAGAGGGACATAATCAAAATAAAGTAACATAGAAGGTATGTCCTAGGATCAGTGCAGGCACAGCCCAAAGCTTCCCATACTTTTTACATCTCTGTCACTATACAATGATGTAATTCATATTCTGCTTGGTGGCCCGGATGAATTGAAAAGTACTTGATCTTCAAACTAGAATTTAATTATAGGCATTATACTTTAATTCAATTTCTATCCAATATTTGTTAAGCACCTACTATGTGCAAGGTTGGAGACAGTTAAGTGGTTGAGTGTATAGAGCGCTAGGCCTGGAGTCAGGGAGACCTGAGCTCAAATCCATCCTCAGACACTTACTAACTGTGTGACCCTGGGCAAGTCACTTACCCTCTGTTTGCCTTAATCTACTGGAGAAGAAAATGGCAAATCACTCTCAGTACCTTTGCCAAGAAGACCACATGGACAGCATTGGTGTGCTATGGTCCAAGGGGCCACAAAGAATTGGGCACCAGGAATTAGACACCATGGGGACACCATGAATTGGATATGAAGAATTTGAAATGACTGAACAACATGTGCAAACTACCATTCCAGGCAATGGGGAATCACAGAGAAAAAAACAACACGTAATTCCTGAATTTGAAGAACTTGCAGTCTACTAGATGGAAATGTGAATTTTTGAAAATTCCTCAACTATTATATACATGTAAGAGTGTGAAGGGGGACAGGAGAGATCAAGACAAAGTATTCTAGGAAACTTGGAAGAGGGAGAAAATGCTTTCATCTAATGGTGTCAAGGAAGGCTTTATAGATATGACAGGAAAAAAAAACTAAAACACTTTAGGTTTTCATTGAAAAGTATTTTTCTGTTAACAGAAATTTCAATGAACCAAAACATTCCATAACCAGAATCTGCTGGTTAACCAAAGTTTTGTCATAGTTCACTTTCTACTTTAGACAGAACCTAAATTGAAAACACACTTGTCTCCTGTCATGTCAGAATTTTTTGTCAACTACAAAGCTCTATATTTCCTGTTGCTAGCAAATAATTTCTCAGAAGTCTTCTCTCTGAGCAAACAAACAGGAAACCAACCTGAGACAGCTGCAATGGATAGAGAGCAAGAGGAAGACCTGGGTTCAAATCTAGGCTCATACATTTGCTAGCTGTGTGACCCTGGGCAAATCACTTAAAATTTGTCTGACTCAGTTTCCAAGATAGTTGTGAGGATTAAATGAGATAATATTTATAAAATGCTTAAAATAGTACCTAGAACATAGTAGGCACTAAAAAATGCTTGTTTCCTGCCAAGTAAGACATTTTAAATTAGTAGAACAAATGATGACTATGATAAGTTTTGTGTATATTCCTGGAGACATACCAATATTTTTGTGTCACTAGATTACTTTATGCTTAGTATTAATGCCAAATGTATCATTTATATAATTTCAAAACCTAGAACTACTGACTAGTTTTTGCTTTGAAAAGTTATGCTTGCCAAAATGTCAATTGTCATTTGCTAAAATCCAGCTTTACATGGACTACATCACTTGGTTGGGCGTATAAACAATCCAGTTTCCATATAAGGAAGGGCAGATCTTGTGTTTCTTTCCCTAATTTCTGAAAGTGTGAATGTCAGATCTTCCAAGTTTTATTTTTTTTATTTTTTTTGTTTGTTTGTTTTAGGCAATTGGGGTTAAGTGACTTGCCCAGGGTCACACAGTTAGTGTCAAGTGTCTAGTCTGAGGGAGGATTTGAACTCAGCTCCTCCTGACTCTAGGGCTGGTGCTCTATCTACTGCGCCACCTAGCTGCCTCATCTTTCCAGTTTTAATTGCAGTTCAAATACTAAAAATTTGAATGCTGCAAATTATGCCTATTCCATCTGGCAATTTTCACATTTTGTTCTGTTAAGAATCCTCATTTTGGCAGATAACGGTGTCAGGCTTGGGGTCATGAAAACTCATATTCCTGAGTTCAAATCTGACCTCAGACAATTACTATCCATGTGACCCTGGGTAAATAACTTAACCCTGTTTGCCTCAGTTACTCATGTGTAAAATTAGCTGGAGAAGGAAATGGCAAACCACTCTAGTATCTTTGCCAAGAAAACTCCACATAAGGTCACAGAGAGTCAAACACAACTAAAATGATTGAACATCAACAATAATCTCTACTTCTGGAGTTTTAGTGGCTATGTGCATTTTCTCCTTTCAAGAGGAACCATATGTAGAGTACTTTTTCGACCTTTCAAAGTGATTTTTTTTGAAAACAAAACTTACTACATTTTGTTATTACTGCAATCACTGACTTTTTAAAATGAAAAACATCTTTGGTGTTTCTAGAGTTATATGGAAAATTACACTGGATCACTTATTTGTCTGTTTATTCAGTTATTTCTGTTTTTACTCAAAATTTCTTTATATGGTTGCTAGGTAGTGCTAGAATGCTGGAATCAGGAAGACCTGAGTTCAAATATGATCTCAGAAACTAGCTGAGTGATCCTGGGCAAGTCACAATCTCTGCCTGGCTCAGTTTCCTCATTTGTAAAGTGGGGATAACAAATATGCCTAGCTTCCAGGTTTCTTCTGAGGCCTAAAGGAGATAATATTTTTAAGTACCTTGTAAATTTTAAAGTGGTATATAAATGCTAGCTAACTATTTTTGGTAACTACAACATTTGGAAATTGACAGACTTTACCTTATACTCCGTGTGGTTGTGAAAACATGTTCTTGGCTCTGAAAGACAATCAAAATATTCAGTACCACAATAATCAGTCCCACAATAAAACATCAAAATATACTTTTTTTTCCCCATGGGAGGATTAAAGTTAAAAGTGAAAAAAAAGTTTTACAATGTTTTGCCAAACATCGTAATGCCAAGGTTTTTGTCATAGTTTACTTTCTACTTTGGACAGAACCTGAATTTAAAACGGTCATGTCAGAATTTTTTGTCAACTACAAAGCTCCATATTTCCTGTTGTTAGCAATCTAATTTCTCAGAACTCTTCTCTCTGAACAAAAAAACAAAAAACCAACCTGAGACAGCTGCCTGCTCATGACAGATGCAATCAGCACTTTTTATTACTGTATACTAACAGAATTCACATTTTTCAATTCAAACCTTACTCATAGATATTATTTTATTTATGGAATGGATATTACTTGGTCCAATCATTCTGCAAAACAATTAGGGTGTGTATTTGGGAAGAGGATGAACAAATTGTGGTATATGAATATAAATGGGATATTGTTATCCCTTAGAAACATTTATGTCAAATGAAGAATTCAGAGAAACTTAGGAAAACATGTATCAAATGATATGGAACAAAGTAATTACTTTGTTATGAACAAAAATACTTCATTAAATATTTTAAGTATTATTCAGCATGTTAATATAATTTGTTGATTATTAAGAACAATTAGTGATGGCCAAAATAATGTAGAGGAAAATATTTTTGAAAGGCATTAGATCTTTGAGCAAGAAACGCAGCAACAAACCCTGTCTCCAGCACACTGTAATGTGTTTCCTTCTTCGTGACAGGCAGTGGACTAAAGGTGTAGAATGAGGCATACATGTTTTCAGACATGGGCAATGCAATGATTTGTTTTTCTGGATTGGACTTAAAAGGTGTATTTTACAAGGCGATAAATGGATGAGGTAGAATCGAATCCTTGGGAAATAACGGTGATGTAAAAAAATTGAAAAGAACACCAACAAAATATGTAAAGAGGAAAAAAGAAAGAAAAATACATACCACAATATGCAGTTTCACAACAAGATTCGTTGGACTTGTATTGTATCAACTTCTCTCCATTTGCACATGTGGGTGGAACGGGACATGTTCTGGGCTTACAGTCTACAGACCTTGAATCACTACAGGTACACTGGTGGCAATTTATAATCCATATGTCACCAGGCTATGAATACAAAGATTGCTTAGAAATCTAATTAAATTCAGGGATGTTAGTACATTTGAAACTATGGACAAACAACAACAATGTAATGAAAACAGGTACTCACAGATTTTTCTTCACCTAATGGACCATGACACACTGGTAATGTGAAATGAGAAACGATTTAAATATACTGTAATATAATCAACTGATATCTCTAAATGTATAATACATTATGTACAGCATGCTAAATATGTATATAATATATTAATAATAATTAAAAATAAAATAATTTTTGTCATAGATAAGAATTTGAAAGTTTTAAAAATCTGTTACACTAACTGTATAATTGATCATCTCTAAATTATTTCTAGCAATTGTAGGCAAGAATTCTTAAATGTCTAAAGAGGAAGATTCCTTGGTTTGCCTTGGATGCCCATGTCAGAGTTTAATATCTCTTGATGACACGAAGCTCTTATTTTATCTAATCAGAAACTAACCAGACAATTATATGTCATAACAACATCATATATCTTTCAGTCTGACTCTAACAATTTACAGATAAGGACACAGAGGCCCAAAGCAGTGAGGTAATTTTGCTAAATGATTTATAATATAATTTAAACGTATTTCCTCTAGTTTCACCTTGAGAAAAGTGGATATGTCTTGTGAAGAAAACTTTCACGTATATGAAGGCTACTTCTTGACATTATTTTGATTAAGAGAAATACAGACATAATTATTTTAACATGAAATGAGGTTTTCCGATAGTTTATCCGACGAATGATCAAGACAAAATCATTTGTTACAATTTCCTTTTATCAGCGAAGGAAAGATGTTATTCAAATATTCCAGTGATGCATAAAATAATTTATCCCCTTGTTTCTGATTTTACTACTAAAGTGTCCAAAGTCCACAATTCATTTGGCATATAATCATTGATATTATTTTTTTGCAAAGAGAATAATTCAGAATAAATGCAGTATCTTTATGTATCATGTGTTTGTGTATGTGCATATATGAAGGTACAAGATACATGGGTAATGGAATGGCGAGAGAGGGATGCAGATTATAATAACCTTACCTGAGACTGGTCCTAGACATCCTATATAAAATGAGGAGACAATATTAGTTTCCAAAACTAATACAGTACACCTCTAGCAGAATACAAATTAAAAGAGTCTGAAAACTGGTCCAATCCCCTCACTTATTTTGCTGATTCATTATTCCATTTCTAAAAACCAATAGCAAATAGGACCAGATTCACAAGTAAGCACACAATCACAGTGCCATCATCTCTGAAATCCTATTTCACCCTACCAAAATCTCTCATCCCGATGAGTCATAGTTTCAAGACTTCCATTATAAGATATTCTCTCTTTCTAGCATGCACAATGCTTTTAGTCTTCAAGAGAGTAGAGTCCCGTACCTTTACATGATGTCGACTTGTTCGTCATTAGTTAAGAATTTCACATTTAGAATACCAATAATCAAATGACACTTTCAAGGACTGACACCAAGGTCCCAGAAGATGTCTGCAATCCCACTCACCTTGTGTGGTGCCACTGGAAGGGCTGCTCCCAGCTGCTGATCTTCCGTTAGAGGTGGTTTCAGCTCTGTTTGTGCCACTGACAACTGTACTCACGATTCCTTCTGGCAAAGAGAAGAAATGGAGAATCAGGTGAGTGGCCAATGGGCAAGGAATGGGCACCTGCAGGGGAGAAATCTTTGAGGAAGTAGGTATCAAGCTCAGATAGGACATTGCTTTCCAGATGCTCAGCTTCTCCTCAGGCCTGTCTTTCTAGCCTATGGCCCCACCTAGTCCCTAACAAAGGGAATTGCTGGTGAACACAGGAGGTGGGTGGCTGAGTCCATCCATCCAGGAGGATTTGGGTTTGCCATTCTGGAACTGTCATTTGTCCCTGAAGAGGTGCCACTCGTGCCAGCAAGAACCCAGAGCCAAGTCAGATGTGAAGGCTGATCGGGGATGGCCCTCAGGGCTGTAATTTGTCCTTCTTTCTCCACGGGGACCATGACTTCAGGCAGGTGAAGCCATGCCATGCAAAGGAATTGGATAGCAGGGAGCAGGGATGTGCAAAGTCAAGAACCCCACTTCCTCCTGGGGACCCAACGGAGTCCGGGCTGCAGATACAGATCACAAGGCCTGGAGATGGCCCTGGATGCCCCGGGACACCTTGGCCTCTCTGAGGAATGATCTGGATCAGGTCTCTGCCTGTAGGGCAAACCCTGAACAGAGAGGGTGGCTTGCATGCCTCCATGCCTGACGTCCCCTGGGTGTGAATTGCTGTGTGCATGTCTGTGTGTGTGTGTGTGTGTGTGTGTGTGTGTGTGTGGCCTTGCGCATGGGCGGGCATGTGTTTGTCTGTGGCTTTTTTCCAGGGTGTTGCCTGTCAGAAAGTGAAATAGGCCAACGGGAGAGGTTGGTTGGGCGGACACGAAGAGGGGACGTGGAAAATGTCACTGAGAATCGAGTCAACTACAGAGAAAAGGAAGAGTGAAAAATCCAACGTGGACAAGGAAGAATGGAGCGCTGGGCAAAAGCGGCTCAGTTAGGTGGTGAAATAGTTTTGGTCATGTCAGGAGAAGGCTGCTGCTGTCAGCAGTCTCCAACCCCTGAGAAAACCTTCCTAGGAAGGCTGCCAACTTCTAGTGGACCCCACATGAAGACAAGAGGGAAAGCGCGTTATGCTCAGTGGCCTGCAAGGAGATGAAGGCCAAATGAGAAAAGTCCTTGGAAGGTAAAGGAAGGAGAGGCACTGGCTGCTAGAGGCCTGGCCACTGAGTGTCCCTGGCAAGTGCCAAGTGGTAACCTTGCTCTCACCTTCACTACTTCTCTAGTGCTCCTTGGCAGGTAGCCCCCGTGGGGAGCCAGGAAAGCCAAGGGTGCCCAAAGTCTCGTGCCATGCCGAGAGAGAGGCTCGCTTTTGACTTTGCTGCGTCGGAAGAACTGGCCCATCCAAAGGGGATAGAAGGGCAAGAAGATCCCTGAGATAGCCCTCACCTTGAGTGACTGCACTGGAGCTGAGGCTGCCGGGTGCTGCTCTTCCAGTTGGCGTGGTTTCAGCTCTGTTTGTCCCAATGCCTCCTGGGGACGTGACCGCTTCTAGGTGGAGAAGAAAGGACAAAGGCTGGCTGTCCCAGATGGGAATGCAAAAGAAACCGTGGATGAAGTAGCTCCGTGGTGTCAAGGGGTGTGCCTAGCATCGCTGTTGATTTGGTCTGGGCTCTGTGTATAGAGCTGTCTCCATGGCGATAGCTGCCTATCACAATAGGGGCCCCACTGATTGTCCAACTGGCTTCAGAAAGGTGACCAGACATGAGCAGGCTTGATGAGCAAAGGCATCCTGCATGCATTCCCTTGCCCTGGATTTCCACAATGCTCTTCTCTACCTGCCGCTAGTCCCTCAACCAAATGGATGCTGGTCCAATGACATGGCTCTTCCTCGCGTTGCCCGCAGGCGGCATGG